>NW_017139975.1:419662-442614 GCF_001652005.2 Ceratina calcarata | reverse complement strand
AGGATATATAGGCTATATACTTAAACAATGCTAGCATGTTGAATTTGTTATTATAGATTCCAATTGCTATTAAAAAGCTAAAATTACGATGATTTCAAATTTTTCATAGGTAATAGCATCACCTACAACTTATATTCGAAGTATTTGTCGAAATTTCGCGAAAAAAAATTTTTCGATTTTTCCGAGATTTTTCCAAGGGGTACCCCTTCAATTTCTTCGAAATTTTCGTTTTTGGCCAATAACTCCTAAACCCTTGGTCGTACGGGAAAATTGCGTAGAACCTTTCTTGTAGAGGACGACGAGATCTTCAATTTCCATGTAAAAGTTTTTCGCTAGCATCAATAGTTTAGGAGTAATTTGCAAAAAACTGTTTTTTCGTTTTTCGTCAATAACTCGCTAACTATTAATGCTAGCGAAAAACTATTATATGGAAATTGTAGATCTCGTCGTCCTCTACAAGAAAGATCGTATGCAATTTTCCCGTAGGACCAACGGTTTAGGAGTAATTAAGGAAAAATGAAATTTTTTGCCAAAAGTTGGCTGATTCGACGGTGGAATGGTCGGATTTTATCAGTATCCATAAAATGCCGATTAATCATACTTAACTCATTAAATATCGAAGTTAGAAGAAAAACAACTTTTATTTGAAGCATTTTTCAAAATTTTGAGGAAAAAAATTTTCAATTTTCCGCGATTTTTCCAAGGGTAGGAAATGCGTTCTCTAAGATACATAAACTTTTCGAATTGACTGTATAGCCAAAACTTGCCTTCGGGACGCTACCGCGTCCCTTGATTAATACACAGCGAGAAACGCGACTGTGGATTCATTTTTAAAGAAATGAGTAACGCGGATTTTTACGATCGGCCGAGGGAGCGGACGCTTCTCGGCCAGGACGGAGCGGAACGCGCGCGGTAATTAAAATGCTACGAGACTCCCTTTGTTTCTCCGACAAATAAATTTAACGCCGGACGCTGGTCGTTCTTGGCTAGCGCGCGGTTTCGTTGAAAATCGTCGCCGAGCCGCAAGAAGGGCTCGGGGGATAGAGAAAAAAAGAGAGAATTGCCGCTCGTAACCGGCGAGAGAGCTCGTGGCGACAACGATACTAATTTCACCTCTGCATTCCATCGCCCGGTCGTCGTTGTCGGCCTGTTACCTCGAGGCGCGCCTCGTTCGCGCTCGTCGCTCCGGGACAGACTTCTCGCGGCCCGAACCCGGCCAACCGGAATTAACCCCCTCGCGACAAGAAAATAAGCGGTGCCGCATTCCTAAACGATATTTAAATTGCACTATGTGCTCTTCACATAGATTATAAACTTCAGGCTGGCTCATAGATTATGCAATTTGAGCATAAAATAATTCATAATGTAATGCAATCATAATTTCCATTTCATAGTCTGCTTTATTACATTTATTATATCATAAAACATTCCCAAGCCACACATTCCTTATTAACAGTGAAATATCGGATTAACGCGGAACTGTTAGTCACCAAGTCTCGATCTCAGCCTCGACGGTGTAGGAACTTGGGAGTGCACACGTGTTCCTCGAGCATCTCGAGCCTTTCCCTTATTTGCCAACAGCAAATTTCAATTCGCCGTTTCGATTCACGCGGCGCGGTAACCGCTGTGCACATACGCGCCGTATATGATAAGCCATTACTCGATAAGTGTCGGATAAACGCGGCCCGTCGTTTCCGTTACGAGCACTCCACACCACGAATTTTACAACTGTACCAACCGCCGTAATACATTTTTCTAAACCGTTTACAGTGTCGTTTATCTATTTCCATAGATCGATTGATTTGAACGGTAACGTCAATAATAACGATTGGGCTTTTAAACCAGTCGTAAATTAGAATGTCAGGGGTAAAAGCTTTAATAAGCCGTAAATGTTACTATTCATGCTGGTAGTCTAATCATTCAATTAAAATATGTGCTGAGAAAAGAAGGTAAGAGAATGCACTGGAGTCGAGACTGGATGCATGGATCTATCACGGTGAAATTTCTCTGCGTCGTTGCCCATTATCGTATCGAGTATCGACCGCACGCCGCAATTTCTGCCCACCGGGTCACGTCCAGCCGCGAACTCGGTATGCGGAAGAGAAAATATCGATGTTTATCGCCGATGCGGACCGGACGGTCGCCGTCGTCGTTGCCCCGACGTGAACCTAATCTCAGCGACGTTAAGTCAAGTACTCTGTTAGCGAAGGCTCGTCGGACGAAACCGGCGGTTTCCATCGGTTTTCGGCACCCCGTGGTAAACAGTCCAGGGTGTCTTAAGGCAGACACGGCTGGAGATCGATGCATAAATAGTTCCCATAAGAGAGTTGAATGCTGTTTCTAAACAGCAAAGATACTGTTCGAAATTAATCATCTTATGATCGTACCATTCGCTTAATGCATGTAATAAAACATCTTTCTAGTATTATAATAATAATTTCGAATAATATGAATAGCTATTCTGGTCTGTGCATTTTGATATGGATAACATTATTGACAAAGTTCCGGATGAATTCATTGGTTATGAGATAACAATAGAGACGTGATTAAATTCTCGGAATTGCATCTAATTTTATTTAAAAATGTTTAAGAACATAATTAGATATTTTATTTTGAAAACAATAAAATCACAAGAATGTAATCGTTACATAGTACTGCCCACAGGATCGAATGATTACATCGTCCACAAGGCCATTGGTTTCCATTTCTGTTAACCCACCAGTTCCCTTGACAGAAGATTCCCTGTGTTCGAAATTTCAGTAGAATCCATATCTGATATAAACACGGCTACGGTCGTATGTCCGAACAAGCTTGCTCGTCGACTAGCGAACTGGTTTACCACAATGTTGCGACCGATATTATTCGCGGTATCGAGAGGTAGTTATTAATATATCAACCGATACGCCGGTCGAAATTATCTCGAGGCTCGGCCGGCGTGTAATCGCGAAATACGGTATTGCCGGAGTCCCTCTCTCTGCCTCGATCTACTCACGAGCGAGGCTCGAAAATTATTCCGGCCGCGAAATACAGCGCGCGCGCGCCGGTCAGTTACGTTATTTAGAATGTCGTACGGGAATTGAATCCGTTCGAATTCGAATAAGGGATAAGCCGCGAAACGCAGAGTATATTGTTACGCATGAGCGGAATCCGAGAGACTGTCGCGATCCTTGTTAGCGAGAACGTATAGCCGCAGCGTGTTTCCAAATCACTGTAAATCAGTCCGTATACCTAAGTTACACGCCAGTCTTTGAAAAAGAAATATTATCTATATTGTTTTGATATCTGATTAATAAATCATAAGTCACAGATTATAATATAGAATCGTGATATAAATCGAAGTAGATAGTAATAGAAAAAATCGTGTTACACGTAGTACATTTTTTTAACGAATAGTGATTTCAATAAGAATTAGTGGATTAGGCTTAACATTCCACGGTATGATTAAGCCCAAAGTAGAGATCGAGAGAGTCGATTGCCACGATTCAGTCGCGACGGAATACAAAATACCGGATTATGCTTATCGACTTACTTAATTTGATACAGAGTAAGTATACGGGTCGACATCGCATGCACGCATTTTAGCTACGAAATCGTTGGAAGCAGCGAGGATACACGCGATCGTTATGCAGGAGCAGCAGCAGGTAAGAGATCCTCCGGTTGCTGTGAGGGGCGTTTCGCGACTCGCGCTGCGGCGACGTTAATGCGAAATCTGAACTTATCGCGCCACTAAGGACGATATTTACGATTATCAGGGTCCGGTGCACTGGCTAGCGGCCGCTAAACGCCGTAGATCTTGCTCAACCCGACGAATATCCCAACAAAACACGCGGATACCGTGCCTGTATCTCTGCCAGGTATAGGCGCAGGTAGGTGGGTAGGTGTTGGCCGGCCCGATCGCGGTTATTAAGTCAAGGAAAATATGGTTTCGACGTGCTCGGTCCGGATCGGTCGATTCGAATTAACGAGACGAGGCCGAGTGATACCGATACCCGGGTAAAACGGCGTCCACTTTTTGCTACAGACAACCGCCCCGCCCGTGATTATGTTTATTTCATTGCCGGGAGAATAATGTTTCCGGCGCGGCTGGATTTTGTTCCGATCCAAGTTTTTTATCGGACCCGTACAAAATGAGTCGACCGACAATCCCTGCTGCATACGAGTCGCGTCGATTTCGTTCGAAATTGTTCTGACAAGCTCGATTTAGATACGGACGCATTTAGAGAATTGGTATATAGATCAAGGCTGGAACGCAGAACACGTTCTCCCAGTTTATAAGGAGTATGAATGAGTGCGTGCGTCCTGTACAGGCACGGGAGAAGTTTGAATCTGCCTCGCACGCCACAGGGTTCGCGTGCTTCCTATGCTTTCTCGTATCGACGAGCATCGATGCGGCAAATTTCACGCTCGAACCGCGACGCGTATCGTTTATTACAATCGACGAGCGCGGAGATAAATAAACCGATCTCGCGTGACTCCGGCTGGCGATTTTTCATGAAAAATCGCATGAATTTAAGCGTTTTAGATAAGCGGAGTTCGCCCCTGTTTATAAGAACGCGAGAGTTGAACGGGAGGAAAGGAAGGAACCGGTTGATGCCGGCGTAACGGTGAAGCGAACGGCCCTGAAAGAACTCGAGTTCATTAAAACGCGTACGTATCAGGTCCTCTACTCCTGGTTTACCCGGAACGAACCGGTGTCTTCTACCGACAGAGCTTATTACCGGCATCCCTCCTTATATTATACATCTTTAATCGTCCAGAAAATTTGCATACCGCTGCGTTAATTACCCGCAATTTTAAGCTAGTTTACATGCAGAGTCCTTCGAGAAGAATCTTGCCCGTTTATTTTCGTACTGGACCGATAAAACGTTTGTTAAAAATAGAATTTATTCTCCATATACAGAGTGACTCAGTAAGAAGCATCATATGTAACAACGTAACATTTAACGATCGCATCAAAACATATCGTGTACGAATTCATTATATGATGGAAATCATGAAATGCATTTAACCTTGTATTTTAACAAATTAAAACGTGTTCTAGTCAGGCTGTAGAATAGAATCAATAATCAGTTTTGTTCATTCACTCTACAAAAATTTTGCCTAGTTAACATTTAAATAACAAGATACATAAGAAAATCGAAATACTCTTGCAACGTGCAATATTACATGTTTATGCATGATAAACATTTTTACTGGTTTCGCAGTTATGACACGGTCGCCATTTCCGTTTGGCTATCTCGCGAAATCATTATCCCGCGAAACCGCAACTATACTTCCGCGTGATCACTCGCGTTGAAGTGAGGGAGAAAAAGAGAGAAAAAGGGGGGGGGGAGAGGGGGAGCTGTTTCTCTTTGAGCGAGAATAATAATTTGTTTACCAAATCTGCGGTCTCCGTACGTGCACGATACCGCGGGAAAAAGACCAAGTCAGGCGAACGTTTATCGCGGCGAACCGCGACGATTTATCGACGCAGCCGCCGCGCCGTCCCAACGACTTATCTCGTCCGGCACTCAGATCTGAACTCTGACCAACTCCGAACGTGGAACGCCCCTAACCCTCGTCAATTCCAGACGTCAAATGACAACTTCCATGTATTCGATATCTAAACTACGAACTTCATGCGAGCGTATTAGCAAATTGTATATTCCGATGTTTGAAAAGTAAAACGAATTTTCTCTTTTACTTAAATATTTTATTTAGCATAGAATTTCACGGACTGTTAACGAATTAACGAAATTTGAGCGCGGCAAAGTGAGACGTGTTTCCAAATGCGAAACGTTCCGCCACTATTTGCGAAATTGGCGGAATCGTCGGTCGTGAATTTGTCCAAGGTTGCACAATATAGCGGACCGGTGAACGTATTTCGGATTCCCGGGATCCTACCTGAATTTCGTAAGCCTTTGCGAAAAAATATTCTGCTGTCGCGTGCCTTGCACAATTTAGTATGTAGCCGCTTCCCGATTACCCGTTTTGTCTCGGGGTCAACGATTGATAAATAATGCGCGGTTTGACGCAGTTCGTCAACAACAATGTACGTAGCAGTCGCGCCGTTAAAACAGTGGAACGCGGCGATGAATATTAACAGTGCGTTCAAAACGATTGTCTTTTGTTCGTATTGTGACACCGGTGCAAGGTTGCAAACGGCTCGCCACTGGAATTACAATATAGCACGACTTCGCGCTGTCTTCTTGTCTCTTGCGTGTCAAACTGATCCATTAAAAACGTCAAGCTTGCGGTCGAAGTGCAAATATTGTTGAGACAGTCATGCAAATTGCGACTCTCGCGACGTCAGTTTAAAAAATGAGATTATTTGTGGACCCTACCAGAACGATAACGCAATGGTACCAATTCATTTTACGATACAAGGATAACGAGCAAAGCGAAAGAATTATTTATAAATTACATTTAAGCCCAGAAAATACTGCACGAGCGCTACCGGGTGTCGCGAAACTCGGATCTCGAATCGTTCATTAATTTTCCTCGCGAGCGCGTCGCGACGAATTTAACGACATTCCGTGGCCAATCGGATTTACACATAATTCCACCGACGGCGGCGAACGGCGACGACAACGGTGCACGGTACCAACTACGTGTAACACACTTGTGAAACGTTGCTCAAGCCGTAGTACGTACATACATACATTTGCGTATATGCAATTCTGAGTCTCGCACGCGCGGTTTCTAACGTTCGTTTAATGAATCATTATACACCTAGCGGCCAGCCAAATTATGCATACACCTCATAATGATTTTATTCTTCGTCCCGCGGCGATGCTTTTATCGTCACCGATTCGTTCCGATGAGGTTTTATAGCGTTAATTTATGATTCTGATGACCGCAGCGACGGTTTTATAGGATTCTCTACCGGCCAAGAATGCAAAACTTGTTTATTAAAATACAATGATGTTCACAAGTTCGAGTTAAAAAAATTCAATCTTCAGTACTACACAATAACGTCTTATAAAATATTTAATGCGATCCGTCTGGGGTTCTTCGGTTAAAATATAAATGCATAAATCGTCTTGTATAATAAATTGTCTGGTGTAATAAATTTTTACGCACGTTTTGAGTAATTACAGTGTTCGTAATAATCAGATTGATTCGATTTCCCCGTAGGGCTAATTCAAGTAAATATAAAACATGCGTATCGGGTTAAAATATAGCGAACGTCTCACATAACTTCACGCGGTGACAAGAATGCTTGGCAAAAGCGACTACGCGTGTTTACTGCCCCATAAAAGCGCACGCACAGGGCGAATCACCATAAATTAACACTTTAAACAACTTTTTACCATCGAACGTCGTAAAAAACGCGACGTCTTTCCTCCATCGTTAAAGAAAATAATTATCGCAGAGATAAACAACTTTTATGCTCCACCCTTTCACTAATTTCGGTTGTTTTCTTAATTGCCGTTCTTAATCGCGTCGCGGTTCAACGCCGCGACAATGCTTTTAATTGCGCTTTCTAGATATTTTGTTTTAGTTAAGGCAGTAACCAATTCATAGTGATTTACACTGCGCAGACGACATAACGGTGCACGCTTAATTGGAATAAGTTAGCGAATACGCGGCCGAACTACGGAAATTTAATTATCCAATTAAGAGAGCCTCGCGGCAGGAAGCAAGTATTCTTTATTCTCCTCTTAGGAAATTAGAACTGTAGTTATTGTATAGAAAAATATTGCGTCTATTGGACTACTAATAAAATGCATTGTCTTACTCGAATCAAAACGATTCGGCAATACGTTAATCGATCAATCATTTCATGAATTCTAGCACATAAAAAATGAATAGGGTCTGACACATTTTAATTACAAAGCGCGTTTCCTTATCTTAATAGATTTATAATTGTCCCTATCAATCAATTTGTTCGAAAGCTGGATTATTATCTTCGCATCACGACAGCGTTTCGTTGGAGCATGATCGGTGCGCACTTACCTCTCATTAACCTCGCGCGTATGGCAGAAAAAAAGGCGAGTGAGAAGAACGAGGAGCCGGTTCGTTCGATCGGGGCTGCAGGCAAAGGGTTGGGAGTTCCGGTAATTGAATTTTGAATTACGATGGTCGGCGATGCTTCTGTGCGCGTATTAAAATTGAATATCTCGCGAGCCCCGCGACGAAGCGACGCGGCCAGAAAAAGGGGGGGAAGACCCGCGTAATGCTCACCTGTTAAACGCGTGCGACTTTTTGCTTTCACCCATCCACGGCTGATTTAAGAAACGTTACAAGATTTTGATTACCTCGCGCGGCGGTGTTTGCGAGGGCCTGTAATTATTGTTATTTTATATGCGCGATGAAAATAAAATAGAATGGATCCGACGCCGTAAACTGCAGATTTCAAACTCTCATCGTTCGCGTACCAAAAATAGCCGACGCCAATTTGTAGGATGTTCAAAACTAATATTAATCCTCGATGGATGCGTGAAATCCATTAGCTATTTAATTTCAATATTCATCTCTTTGTATTTTTATTCAATTTCTTCTTGAGATTTCCAACTACTGCACTTTTCATCTTAAAATATAGGCAGGATTCACGTTCATGTTCGATAATTTTTATAATACTAAAAATGTAATGCGTGAAAATATGCAGAAGATCAAAAGTATAATACGTAACATTATTTTTAAAAGGTAATCGAAGTCTAGATTTAATTTTTTAAATCGGTATTATAAATATTTCATTTTACGTAAACTACTTACGTCTGTAGCTTTTTGCTATCAATACTGAATCGGATTTCTTACCATAAATTCTAAGTCAGATGGAAATGGAAGTGGCTCCCGATCGGTGATAAAGGGGAGCTGCAAAGGCTGCCGTTCGCCTTTAAAGGTAATTATGCAATTAACAGGGTTCTCGCGGCGCTCAAATGACCGTGCAAAAATTCTAACGGCATACGCCGAACGCTCGTACTGCCATTAACGAGGGACCAAATACTGATTTGAACAAACCGAGGCTCATTAAAATTAGACTCGACTCGGGTTCTCAGCGACACTAGCGGACACCTATTTCGGTTTATCTGCGAAACGCGCGGCACCGCGATTGCGAACGAACGGGCCTCTATCTCGCGTCTAATCCGCGATGCGTTACCCGACACGAAGTTTCCATTAGTAGCTCCCCAGTTACAGGCACAATAATATAAATGGCAGGTAACCAGTGACCATAAATTACCTGACAAAAATTCCTCACTTACCATAAGTGTCATAACTGTAAAATTCATCAAGGATTTCAACGAGCATTAGGTATTTAAATTTACACCAATCTTTATATTAATTAAAATTGATATGAAACTTCAGGTTAATTTTCAACCAAATGCTATTTAATATAATATAATATTAAACGTTTTACTATTTGATAAATTACAACAATCTGCGCAATTGTCATAAAGGAGAACATTTAGAATCACAGATAGGCGTTTCTAAATTTTGTTTCACATAGAGTGCTTACGAAAGTTACGATGCAAGAATCACGCGACTTGGTATTAAACAGTGGGGAATAATGACCCGGCAGTTAGCCAGGTATTCGGTTACCGAGGGAAACATAGGTCAGCATCGTCGTCAGCGATTTTAAGCTTGCTTGCTTAGTCCATATGTACGGAAGATGTTGCTGAATCACGCGAGAGAGACCCAGTCAATTTATGAAAAAAAAAATACGAAGCATTGCGCGTTGAAGACAATTACAGATCAGATCTTGAATGAAACAGAAAAAGTTATAGCGAAAACAATTAGGAAAACAGTTATACAAGTATCCAATGCTAATTCTGATTGAAGTATCTTGTATATAGTATTTTGAAATTGTAGATATATTGAGAATGTTGCATAAACGGGTTTGATGACAAATCCGGAAAGGAATGCAACACATGAAAGCCTTTCGACACCCGACAAATTGATAAATGTACTGGCCGCGATTAAAATGAATGTCGTGAATAAAGTAATAGAAGTAGGAGAAGACGTTCAACTGTTTCGGTACGGAATCGCGTGCGAATGGAACGATCGCGAAGCTCGGTTTTAATCTCTCGCGGACAGCCTCGCGTTTTATCTGTAAGTACTTGACGCCGTGCCAATTTAGATACCGGTTGACAGTAATCGATGCCATTAGTTCTAGTCTAGCTTGCGCAGGGGCTGAGGGAGGACAACGAAAATACACATTGCAGCAAATGCAACATTTTCTTTATTTTATAGTGATAATTCCTCGGCTGGCTGGTCTCTCTTTGAACGACCGCACGACACGCGGTTGATATGGAAATCGCGCGCGTGGCTCCGAGTTTCAACTTCCAGTCGAATTAATTAGGATAAAAATCTGTCCGTCCATAATTGATACCGTACTGGTTAAACGATCGAAACTACCGAGTGCATTCGTTTCGTTATTTATTAATTACCTTGAATATTGACATCGTAAAATGTTAAACGTGCTGTACATTATAGTAATTCAGATAAGAGATGTTGCATTACACTGCATAAAATGCACTGCGGTATATTACGTTAAAGAGTATATTATTTCTATACTGAATAGAGGATAATGTCTCTGTATGCATCAGAATGATTGGACGGCATAGTAATATCCCAGCTACTCTCCAGGCGATCAGGCATTTTTAGGAAACCGCGAATTAAGACGTTTCCCCGAGCAATCAACCGTTGGAAATCGAAATCCTGAACAACTTTCGTTCTCGCAATCTCATCTGAGGAAACTAATTCCTGCGAGAGAAGTAGTTTCCGCAATTCTATCGAGGAAGCAATAATGTTTGTTCTTGAGAAAGCGACGCGACGCGATTCGAGATTATTATTCAACGATGACATTCCCAGTTTTCCCCGACGGGATTTAGGGTAACTCCCGATGAGGATGACCGCGACGATTGATCGATCCTCGGAGTTGATGGGGAATTGATTGAAATTCAATTACTCGGATGCGCGTAATGGATGTCTCCACTCGCGGACGTTTGTTTTCCACGGAGAAAGGAGGAACGTCGCTGATTTATGTCGCGATTTCGAGTCGCGGGAAAAATTCACAGATCGTTGAGCGCAATCATTTTAACGTGTATATACGTTTGGCTCGGATCGACGCTTCCCTCCGTTGCGAAATCGTCCAGTCGATAATCAATGCTGCGATCAATCATAATTACGTTTTCTTTAATGGCTCGGTGAAAGATGGATTACTGCAGAAGCGTTACTCTCTATTCTGAGCTCTAAACACTTCCGGTTTTCTTCTGAAGCGTTGCGATTGACAATCGTGTAATAAAAAATATAAGTATTCGCATATTCTATATTTTCGATATCGACGCCTTTAAAAATCTACAGATATATTCATTACCAGTCTCGTGACAAACTGTGGTGAGTGGAATCAACGCGAGGAACGAGTACGACGTGGCGACGAGGTGGAATGCCGACGGGGGCAGACAGCCACCCTGTAAAAGGCTTCGATTAATTTTTCGTGTCGGTGACATCGGTCGTTCGATCGTCCCGCGGTTTTTCGTTCGACGCTCAATGAAGATCGGCCAAAGACGTATCCTGCTGATGGCTTCGTGCAGGAACGTCGCATCAATCGTAACAGCCTGTTCGTAGCAGTCTGATTTCTTTCATTTCATCGCATACGGCGTGAGAAAATCGGCTCGAACAGATGGAATCTATCTAATCTAATCTAAGGAAATTTCTTATCTATTTAGAGTGCAAAGTTTCATTCAACACTTGTCATTTCCGATAAAGTGATTTACTTTACGAGTCTGTTCTCAGAAGATGTTGATTCGTTTTTTTAAAAGACAAATCTGCATGCAGTTTCTCATGTAAAGATGACATTTAGTGTCTTGTTTCCTTGATTTAGAACATGTCATTTATTGCGCCTGAAAATGATTTACTTTACGCACCAGATGCTGATTCAATTTCTAAGAAGTGATTAAACGAACGTTCAAAAAGATATAATTGACCGAGTGCTTTGCTTAAAACATTTAATTTCTAATTTATCTAATTAATAAAAAATATTTCTTATTATTTAAACATTATGATCCCCTAGGATAAAAAATAAATTAAACTAGTAAGTTTGATGCGCACGGAAGTACACAACTAGAATCTGCGACTGTGTATCCTAAATGTTCGCGGGGTCGCGATTTCCGCTTCTAAAAATACGCTTTATGATCGCGGCGTCGTTTATTTCTAGCGTGGCGACGATCAAGCCGCGGTGGGTACTCGCAATTCCCTCGCGGATATCAGTTCGAGCTATAAAGTCGTCTCACAATTACGAGGCGTCTGACAGGTGTATAGCGCGAGGCGAAACGTTAAGAGGTACGCTCTGTGAGGGACAACGGGGCCTGTACGAGGGGCCTGAAACGAGGCAACGCGACGTCTACAGGAAGAAGAAAAAGGAACGGGTGATTGAGGGTGCGGTGTGAAAATGTGAAACACGCGGAAGAACGAGGGATGCTGCGTCGGGAAATGATCCTGGAAAGCTCGTTACGCTCGAGGCACGAGGTTGTTCCCGATTAAATATACGAGGGGTTACCATTGAGTAAATCTATCTAGGATATTGTTTTACGCTCTCTGATAACAAATAGATAAACAAAGTTATTTAAAAATTCGCTCATCTCGAGATACTCAATGATGGGAAATGCAAACTTTGGAATTAATGCTTTTCGAGATTCTGGACATTTCAATCACTGTTTCGAAGCTGAGTATTCTTGATAAAGTTTTAATAGTCTTGAAAGTCTTGATCGTCTTGGTGGTCTAGATTGTCCTGGAGAACTTGGTTATTGTGAACAATTGGAATAATGAATGGGAAATCTTCATTTTTTCGAATGATTGGAATTATAGAATAAGTGAAATGAAGATATAAGTTGAAAAACATGTGATATTGAAAGAAGCACAAAGAAAAGCTTCTTGAATATTGTAAATTCTCAAGATGATCAAAACAATGAATACCTTCAAGACCGCCGTGAGTTCTAAGCTTCGTATCAGAGTGGAAGCGATTCGAAGCGCTTCAGCCAGTTACTGACATATTTTGAGCAATAGAATTTTATTAATTTCAACTGGCTGACAGAAGATCGTCGATGAATTGGCGGGAAAGTTTGACGATGGAAACGAGAGTCGTGAGAGTGAGAGAGAAGAGGTCAGCGACCCGCACGAAAATAGGATCAAAACCTTAGGTAAACGTAACTTTTCCCGTGAGACGGGCGCAGGGGTAGGTTCGGCTCATTCGGCGCGTTTGGAAATCCGCCAAAGAAATCCGGGAACGGCGATTCGCGGCGATTTCCCTTGGACAGCGACTCGCCGCTCGCACGCCGCCGCGAGCCACGGCACGACGACAACGTGCCGTGCCTCTCGATCCATTAGCACGAATTGCGCTCCCCGGGCTAAGGTAATTGGACAGCTTCGAGGAATAATAATACGCGATATGTATCACCGAACCTCCCGCCCGGCTTCGGACGTAACGACTGGACCCGGGTCGCTCCGCCAGTTGGCACGATTTCGCTTCACCGTGCTTCGTGTCACGACAATGGAGTACACTCGTGTCAAAACAAGTGTACAAAACTCGAATCAGATGCGATAACGTTTATATCCATCCATGTCGCGTTTCAATTATTGCTTCGTTCGTCACTCGACGCATAATAAAAAATAATAGAACGGTACAATATGCAAATTTTATAAGAGCACGTACAATATTTAATAATAATACATATTTATATGTACAATTTACATTGCAATATTTAATACATCGTGTAGTGTGATCTTTCGTATACGTATACGTGAGAATCATCGAATTCGTAATTAAGTACGTGACAAAGTGACATCGTTGGCGTAGAAAGAGCAAAGTTGAAGCAGGTTGAACGGTAGCCGGTTATCGGTACGTTGGTATCTGTTGTATAGATGCACCGCGGGTAATCTACATCGTCCAGGAAGGAGAATGCTCGGTCCGTGTACGGGAAGGTACAGAAGTAGAAAGTCTTTCTCGTACGATGACCCAGCATCTTGTTGCCCCGGAGGACTCTGGCGTGGTTCTCCGTGTAATATAATAGAAGTCGAACATCGGCCACCGGTGTTTATTCAGGAAGAGTAGATCCGCGTTGCCCGTAGATAACCGTGTCCGCGGACAGTAACGAAGTCCATACGTTTCACTCGAACGAACGAACGAAGAAAGAGAGGCGCGCTCGCTCCGAGATTTGCATGACTCCTAGTAAGTGCGACGATGGTCCGGCACGAACCGAACCTGGACCAGTCGAGATCGATAGAAACTATATTTGGGCCGCGGTGAATAAATTGTAATCACCGACGGCGAAACGAAACGCCGCCAGCGTTTATGTATATAGAGACACGAACGATGTTCATACGACGTCCTCGAGATTTATGCTCGTGGAAATGCGAGGGAGAAAAGGTTTTATGGCGTCCATGACTTCTCCCGGTTTGACAATGAGAATCCTATATATTCTCAAGAAAACGACACTTGACAAAATTCAGATCGTGAGAAATGCTCGAATCTAATACAGTTCCTGTTTGCTTCAAGAAAAATTCATATCGAACCGCATATATTTACGATCTGCATGCTTGAATATATACGTTTATTTTATCCAAGAATCTCTCTCTGTATCGGTTTTGTAATTACAATTTACTGGGTGCAACCGTATCTCTGGCATCACTTCCTATTAACGATACGCCCACTCTAATACGTAGGTGACTGCGTTTAAAACCAACAAATGAGACTCGCGTCACGTATCTGCGAACCGGTATTAGCATAAAAGCAGTAGACGTTAATGGTTATGATAGATGGATGCCTAAACAGGCAGCAGCTCTTGTTCCAGGAGTTGTTACGTTGGAAAGTTCGTTAATGAATTCGCACGGTGGAAAATGGCACCGATCCCGAAGTAGGAAATCGGTTTTGCCGCTAATGCAAATTTGCGTAGCACTTCTTCCGACTGACAAATCGACGGCAATATCTCACCGGTAGAGACGTCGAATCGACGACCATCGAATGTAGCGTTATTAATTGGTAAATAAAACGCGTTTCGATTTTTAACGCCGCGGACTTCGCTTATGTCTGTTTCTTGTCGATTTATGTCGAATTATGAAGAATGAGAAAAATGTATTAAAATCGTTCAATTTTATACGAACATTGCAACATTTCACGAAACTCACGAAATTATTTATCAAGTTAGTTTCATTAAATTTATATGTATTTACATATACTCTTTTACTAACTGAATCTCTTTCAGAGATTTCAAGAAGCGGCTCAAGGTAAATCCTGTACCTGCCACCGAACACCGGTCGAGCGACATCGTTCGCGAGTAGAAAAACGAAAACTAAAACGAGACAGCATATTTTGCAGGAAGGAAGTAGCCAAGAGAGGAGACACGAGAGGCTCGTGCACGAGTCGGATGATCGATGATTGCAGTATCGATCGGGCCGGGCCATCGATCACCCGCGACCTCGCGTCATCCGACATCGCGCATCGATGGTTGCTGCCTCGCTTCCGGTACCCGAACTAGTCAACGGATACATTCTTTAAATGTATACCAGTTTCCAGTTGCGAGCTGTTGAAACTAAACGAGATTCGTTTAGGCGAACATTTCCTGATGGAATTTTTTAATATTTAATTGATCAAATTCATTGTCTCTGATTTAATCTTTTCCTATGAAATATATTTTGAAATCTAATATAGAATAATTATAATTTAATGTAAAACTTTTGTGTGAAATTCATGCTACCAAGTCAGAATCGTTCTACCCTAAGAAACGGGAAGTGACACACTGTTCGAAGGTGGTGCAACGTTTGACCCACTCTCGCGAAGAAACGAGACGGAATGCAACGCCACGGGGACTTTCACTCGGAAGGCTCGTTCCCCGTTCACAGCCGGCCGATCGATTGTTTTCAAAAGGTCGCCGCCCGGTCCTCTATTAGGGTTCTTTTGCTTTAACCTGAATCCTACTATTCATGAAAATTACTATTATCCATTAAAATAAGAGCAAATATCAAACGAATGGAAAATCAAATAATAATGAAAATTGACACCAAATAAAAAGGAATGTTTACAAGTTTAATTCATTAATTTCTTTCAATGGATTTAGTGCATTAAATAAACTCTTGGTACATCGTAGACAGCATCATTGGAACTTTCTAACGGTAGAGAGACGAGTGGGCGTAAGCGGTAGAAAAATTGGCAGACGGGACACAGGCCAGGGCAGACGGACGGAAAATATTTACGTTTCATTACGTGTTCCGTGGAAGCCAATTAGCGCGAGTCCGTCCGACGCGACGCAACGCGAAAAACGTGAAAGGGAACTCTTTGTGTCCCTTTTCATTTCGTTGGGACGATTCGCGAAGACTACGCCCGATCCCGTAGGAACGATTGAAAACGGGAATCCCTTCGCAGTCTTAATTGTTTCAAACTCCGTCTCCCGCTGCTTCGTATGCACGGTTTAATGAGGAATAGCCCGCGAAAATGTTGGAACAGATTGTCTTTTAATTAGTAATTAGTATTTGTACCTATTATGCCCTATAAATGACATTTTACGATGAATTAGGGATATGCGTTCACAATTTATATTAAGATTACTCATAATATTTTAAAATAAAATTTAGCTGAGGAAAATTCATAGATCACGTTTGATTTGAATTTAGAAACATACTTCAGAAACATCTCAATGCAAGAATAGCTCGTATGCCCAAGATAAACTCACGGCAAAAAAGAAAGATCGCGATTACGAATCTGATCTCGAATTCTTAAAAATCGTCACGCATGGGTCCGGCAAGAACATTCGTCACCGATCCCCGCGGTCGTTCCATAAATCTTGAAGAACGGGCCCGGTCTGCTTGGCAAGAAACTGAAACGTCGGGTCACAGGCGGATATATATCGTTTAGAGAATACGCTCTGGTACGCTGCGCGGTCCCGAGCGGAGAAAGAAGAGGCACTCGTACGTACATACGTCACTTTTGCGGGACAGAAAAAGAAGAGAAGCCGGACGGAAGCTGCGTCGGCTGGCAGTCATGCGAATTCATTAACAAACGTGTCGTGCAATCAAACTGCTATTTACCAATCGATTAATTCAACGATCGACGCGATTTACGGCCCGCGTTGCTCAGCTGCCTCCTTTCTTCTCGATCTCCTTCCTTCCATCTTTTATATGTATATTTTATTCGATCCTACGTGTGCTCTTCTTGTTTCTTTAACGTCGAAAATTATACGATTGTCAAAGTTTCGACATCCACTGATCAATTTTTGGTGATACATCTTATAAATAGATCACAGATCCTTATTTAAAATAAAACGTTAGTAATATCAATTTATAAAACGTCCTTGAATAATATATAAATTTTTTATAAATGCATGGAATTGTACTTGTAAAACAGAATCTGCGTTTAGAGCTTGTCGACAAGGTTGAGACGTGTTATCTTTTTGTTCTTGTTCTTTTCGTTCCCGGTTTGTCCGCTGTCGCTCTCGCGGGTGGATTATTAAGATTGATTTATGCCGGTACATCTAGTGGGCGGTCATCGACAAAATGTTGTGGGACGTATCGTGGGTACTGTTCGCCGACTGCTGCGTGATTTGTATATATCACGTTGGCTAAGATTGATCTCGGGCACGGATAACAGCCGTGCAAGTCCTTCACGATTAGCGCGTAGTGTCGACTCATGGGAATCTTTGCTTATCGATAATTATTATTATATATTTAAATAATTTGTAATAGTCTTATGGAAATTGGATTTAGATATAAAACGACAAATATAAAGACAGACGAGATATAAAACGTACTTTGACTCGTAAAAGTAATTGACCATAAGAAGAATTTAATTGCTGATAAAAATTGCGAGATACGAAATTTGCTCTAGTAATAGACGATTGAAATGCATCAGATCGGTTAAACCGATAGCATAGACCCAAGTGGATGACGTAACGTAACGTATTCCTTTTCCGACGTGTTATTGTCAAAAAGGAAAATAACCAGTGCGCCGTAAAATGCGAACGAGCGCCACCGATCGGATCCGATTTGATAAAATCGCGGGAACGATTCGCTGACCGGAAACCATCGAGTAAATGTTAACGACCCTGGCCTATAAAATCGTGAACGCCGGTTTCACAGGAATTTGTTAACATGCCCGTCGACATGATTCCGATGGCAGGATCGATTCAATCCCGTTTCTGTTCGCGTTCTTTGTAAAACCTACATCCATAAAAATCGTTTCGCTGGCTAATTGCGCGTTCGGACCATCGCGACTATTTGCATATTTTAGTAACAGGCCGTAAACGCCGGGAATTTAAAAAAAAAAATGTGAATCGCGTTTAGCCGCCGCGGCGGAGAGTTCGCAACATGGCGATGACGAGACCGCCTCGACTTTCCCAACCTGGCGGCGCGCGGTTTAAGCGTCAATTCTTTACGAGCCTAAAAACCGTTCATGGCCGGCAGCACCAACACCATAGATAGCTGCCTAGGGACGAGACGGGCGCGAGATACGGATACGTGCGCGAGGACGTTCACGTTCGTCGCCGGATGGGTTCCCGGTAAAACGCGAGGTCAACACTCACATCGGGACATGTTTGGACGGATGAGAAAACCGGGCACGAGGTAAAGAAGAAACTTTAATGACGGAAGAGAGATCTCTTCCCTTCAGGGCCGGAACGCATTTACGTGTTCGTACACCTGCGCATGCCGCATACCTACTTACCGCCGTGCGCTTTTTACGCCACGAACGAATTCCAGTCGATAGACAAACGGAAAAATATCCCACGATCCGTCGAACCGACTCTGCCGATTTTATTACCAACCGTCGATGTCTCTCTCAAATTAGGCGGAACGCTTATCGTATAAAAATGTCGGACAAATTTTTTTACGCCGAACCAGTATTCTACGGATGCAGCTCCTCGCGATTCTATAAATATTTTCCATAAAGTAACAGTTTGCACGAGATATTAGCCTGGGAATTGTATTATTTCATCTCGGGGTTCGAGGAAGGGACTGGTATAAGAACGTATCGTTGCCATAATTGCTCCGCATCTCGAAGACGGGATCAGAATCCGATGGATGGACAGCGACGCGAAAAGAAGCGCAAATACGGTTTGCGCAATTTCCCTCGTGTGGCCGAGCAAACGGTGACGTTAATAAGGTGTTACAGGCTCGGGGCTCGCGCATAATCGAGGGAACGCGGAGCAACAGGATAGGATAGCGATAGTTGCAACAAAGCGAACGGTGACGGGTCAGACGAGCCATATCCGGGACGTCGGCCAATAAAATTAATCGCTTTTGCTACATCGCCTGAATAATTTATGCCCGCCGCCGCGTCTAGGAATTGGCCGATCATCGTTCGGGACGGAGAACAACGAAGACGACGTTGTCGTTGGCTTTTGCGACACACGTGTTGCTCTTCATGGAAACAGCGTCCACGTTCGTGGCCTCATTCGTATTCGCTCGAAAATCGAGTCAGGTTTCATCGAACGCCTGCTAAAAGCCTGATTAACGTCGTTAACAAGCGAACGTTTGACCGTTCGATTATAAACTACGTTTAACTTCGCTTTATCCTTCATATCAGAAGCTTCGTTTCCAATCGAACGTCGATTAATTTTTTTATGACAATTCTCATTCTCAGATTAAACAAATCTGAATGCAACAGGTGTAGAAAATGCCGACAACAGGATTTCGTTCGTGGTTTCGTTTTCGATGCGAACCAGGGCCTGAAAATATCGCGATGGCCGCGTGTCGTTGGCTCGTGAAAGCTATCTACGTGCCAATTGGAATGGCGTAGCTTCCGTGTAGCGTCTTTCGCTTGTCGGACAACAATGCTTCCTTCGGCCGCGGTATGCATTATTCAACGCGTCCGGAAAACCGCTGCAGGATCCAAAGAGATTGACTCTTCCTGCGTGTGGCGTGCCATGTCTGTCCGCAATCAAATACGCGAGAATAAGAATCTTCCATTATCGGTGAAACTAGAATATTTGGTCAAACTGTTTACGTTCAGTCTTGCATACACATAGAGTTGGAATTGTTCGAGACGAGTTCATTGCGGCCGTAGATTCCATGTAGAAAAATAAAAATTCGTAAATAAATTGACCAGATCTGAATATTTGATCGAATAATTTAAATTTAGTTTATGCGTAAACGTTGGCAATTAATTAGGAACGCATGGAGAATGATTTCCCGCGAAAGTGCATTTTCCCGGGTTCTTTGTCGCCGATTAAGTGTAGTTGAGAAACTGGTTCGCCTCTCGTTTCGCATGGCGCATTACCTACCCGAGCCGAGGGGTCCCAGTATTTTATTTATGCGTCTATAGCCAGCGATAGTTATTATAATTGCTTGTCGCTTCCAAGTGATTTATGAGTACGCCGCTAAACGCCGCCTCTTTAAAACGGCTAATCCCGTACGTAATGGCTACCGTGGCGAAAACTACTCGCGGCTCGATCCCACACACGCCCAGTAATCACTGAATTCAAGGAAAATTGCCGCGGCTCGGATTTTTCGCGGACACTCCACGATTTCCTTCATTTATATTTGTAGCTAATGCGTATCAAATGTCTGTGAGAAATCATAGCTCCTACTGAATGAACCTTTCACGAGCAATTACAAATTTTATTTGAATTTTTCATCGACGTCTCTTACGCGCTCGGAAACAGGTTGCTCGGTAAAAAGTGAAACAGAAATGTGCAATTTTTAATTCGCGTTACGGAAGATTAAACTGACGGTCGAACAGCTAATTAGTTGTTGAAACGTTGCGTGCCGAGCAATTATAATTAGGTTTGCTTCTGCTCGCGGACGAGAGAGAGGTGAATCGAATTTCACACCTGTTGAAGTTGATGAACGCGACTCGTAATGAAAAGGAATCGATCAACGTACTTTTCGTGCAACGAAGAAATTAGAAATCGTTCGGACGTAACCGACGCGATCTCTCCTATAATGGAATGAACAAACCTAATGACATGGGATCTTGACGGATCGGTCAACTATTAGCGTTTGATGCGCTCATAAGAAATGAAGAATTATGTACTCTCGGTATTACACTTCACGTGTGAATAATTTAACAGAAAGTCTACTAAATATAAAATTCCTATCCTTTTCAAAATTTATATAGTATCAAATTACATCTTCTATTTTGTTTATTATTAGCAATGTTCTTCCGACGCCTGATTTCTTTTTAAAAAATGCGTTTCTAAAGTGCATAAACTTTTGGGATTAACTTTATAGCCAATACATCCCTAAGAAACATTTAAGAATTACTTAGGTATTTATAAATTCGAATGATGTACGACTTTTTGCCACGTCAAATGACTTCAATGTGTATTTCGTAAATGAACGCGAGGAATAATTTGAAGAAGCATTTGGAATCAATTCGCAAATGGTATAAGTTTTTTACCATGAGTTCATAACTTTGTTGGCGTAATAAGATTGCGAAGCCTTGCGAAAAGGTTTCAGCGTTTGAATACGCCGTTGCGCCTTAACGCGTTGACTTCAATAGCATCTCATCAAGATTAAAAAAAACCTACATAGAAGTTTGATTACACTGCGAGGTATCGTGATCCCAGTAGATTCGACGTAAGCTTTTAAAATAACGCAGCAATAACAAAATAATAATCGACTAATTAAGGAATATACATCAAATAGTTTCGTCACGATCTACCTTCCACATCAGCTTTTCAATCAGTCGAATTTTTCTAAATCCGACCAACGTTTGATACGTAATTGGCATTTATACGGCCTGTAAGTAACGCGCTTGAAAATCAGGAATCATCATTCGCCAAGAGAGGGAGAGAGACAGTTGCAATAAAATATTGTCCCTAATTCATGCTCGAGTGAATCGATCTGTCAATCACTATAACATTATCAAAAATACATCCTTTCATGATCTATGACGTGCCGTGCGGAGACTGATGAGGTTGTAAAAATTCTAGTCGGCATTCCGAGGTACTTGACCGGCATACTTGTCCACAATGATGTGTGTCAGACTGCCGCAATTATGAAATCAAGCATGAAACGTATGTCAAACTAAAGATACAGTATGCGTGATGTCAGCCAACAAGTACTGTCTGAAATAGAGATTAATAGATCTCATTGCATAAAATTCCTATAATATTTGTGTCTAATGTGTTTCGTATGTAATTTGATTGTTGTTATAAATCGCTGAAGCTCGTTCGATTCCGCAGTCGCGTACCTTTTGGAAACAACGAACGTTTCTAAGCGTCAGGGGTGAATCGGCGTGAAAAAGGATCTGTCATCCCTCGGGTCAGAGGGGCCAGCGAGATTAACGATAACGTGACTGCGTTTCTGCCAGTCGCTTACTCACGGAACCGTTTCGTTCCGGGAACGGTGCACCACGTAGTACTTCGTTCCAGGTAAAAACGCATTAATTAGATTTCCACTTAGCCGCCCTCTTCCTACCATCACCGGCTGCGACGCTTGCCGCGCTGTTCAAAGTGAAGCCTGTGAACGCCTCAAGGTCGCGGATACCTCATCGACGCTGGAATTCGACGCCGCCGAGTCTCGAATTTCGAGCAGGAATGAGCGGGGCTAGCGGCCGGTTCGAGGAACGAGAACCAAACGGGGTGGAGGTGAACGCGTCGCGAGGTTCCAGCAGGAATTATTTGCCAGAAGAGTATTAGGCGAACATTTACAACTGAACGAGATTAGAAAATACAAAATTTTGGCGGATGTAATTTTAGCTGGTAAAAAGGATCAGAAAAGGAAATTGAAAACAAGAAAATGGCAAGTAAAGTTGGAAATGAAAGGGAAAGACGAAGTAACAAATTTGTAAGTTAACGAGAAAGGGGAGATACGAAGCAGAGTGAAGTAATGATAGGATAGAAAAAGTAGACCTGGAAGCAAAGAGCGTACGAAGTCTTCGTTCCTTTTCCAAAAAGTGGACGAGCAAAGGGCTGCTGGATGCAATTACGGTAATGAACGGCAGAAGGGCGAGATACAAAGCAGCCGAGGACGTATTAGTAGAACTGTAAAAGAAAGAGACCAAGGAGACAGGGCTCGGTTCGAGCAAGAAAACGTAGACG
>NW_017139975.1:418259-419179 GCF_001652005.2 Ceratina calcarata | reverse complement strand
ATATAAAATTCCTATCCTTTTCAAAATTTATATAGTATCAAATTACATCTTCTATTTTGAATATATAAGAAGACACCTCCTGACTGACATGTCAACGCTGAGCCCAAATCTTTAGACCTAAGTTTGGTGTCATTTTAATCATCAAAATCTGAAGAATATGAAACAAAAATTTTATAATACCTACGATGAGGGATGATTTCTTCAAGATTTCCATAGTTATTTCAAAATACGTATGAATCTCTCAAATTTTGTTTGGCCCAATTGTACGAATTGGAGAACTCATAAAACTCGAGCAAGTCTCGTGTGTCCCGCCATAAAAGTTGACGGACCAAATATCAAATGATTTTTCCGTTCATATCGAAAAGTGTGGTACACAGTTTTTCGATTGACTATGCGCATGTAGTGAACGCGTGCAAATCATCGGTCTGTGCGTCAAAATAGAGAAAAACCGGTTTCTCCCTCATCGCGTTTCAACGCCGCGAAACGTCCGTTAACGCTGATGACGCGGAAAACAGACGTGCGTACTTACTTAGATGCTCGCCTGCCTGCCTGCCTACCAGCCAGTAACACTGCCACGCGGATTACAGTAAATTGCGGCAGGTGTTTGTAGGTAATACATATTTCGAACGCGGCACCGCATCGGCAAAACACGTCGCCTCGATGATGCGCAGTCGGTGGCAGCGCAAAGAAAACGCGTGTTCAAAGCGAAATTGCGACCTTCGTATTGCAACAGCAGCGTTAATTGAATTCTGTTTCACGTTTCGCTCGATCGTTTGTCGAAAAACTGCGTAATTTATATCGAAAGGGAGACGCATATGTAAACGTGCCGCACGATAGAGAAAGAGAACCCGCAAAATATACTCTTATTTTTTACATGTCTTGATACATAATTACGAATATAATTTCGGATTGTGTAGCTT
>NW_017139975.1:382194-418171 GCF_001652005.2 Ceratina calcarata | reverse complement strand
TTTCTAAAGTGCATAAACTTTTGGGATTAACTTTATAGCCAATACATCCCTAAGAAACATTTAAGAATTACTTAGGTATTTATAAATTCGAATGATGTACGACTTTTTGCCACGTCAAATGACTTCAATGTGTATTTCGTAAATGAACGCGAGGAATAATTTGAAGAAGCATTTGGAATCAATTCGCAAATGGTATAAGTTTTTTACCATGAGTTCATAACTTTGTTGGCGTAATAAGATTGCGAAGCCTTGCGAAAAGGTTTCAGCGTTTGAATACGCCGTTGCGCCTTAACGCGTTGACTTCAATAGCATCTCATCAAGATTAAAAAAAACCTACATAGAAGTTTGATTACACTGCGAGGTATCGTGATCCCAGTAGATTCGACGTAAGCTTTTAAAATAACGCAGCAATAACAAAATAATAATCGACTAATTAAGGAATATACATCAAATAGTTTCGTCACGATCTACCTTCCACATCAGCTTTTCAATCAGTCGAATTTTTCTAAATCCGACCAACGTTTGATACGTAATTGGCATTTATACGGCCTGTAAGTAACGCGCTTGAAAATCAGGAATCATCATTCGCCAAGAGAGGGAGAGAGACAGTTGCAATAAAATATTGTCCCTAATTCATGCTCGAGTGAATCGATCTGTCAATCACTATAACATTATCAAAAATACATCCTTTCATGATCTATGACGTGCCGTGCGGAGACTGATGAGGTTGTAAAAATTCTAGTCGGCATTCCGAGGTACTTGACCGGCATACTTGTCCACAATGATGTGTGTCAGACTGCCGCAATTATGAAATCAAGCATGAAACGTATGTCAAACTAAAGATACAGTATGCGTGATGTCAGCCAACAAGTACTGTCTGAAATAGAGATTAATAGATCTCATTGCATAAAATTCCTATAATATTTGTGTCTAATGTGTTTCGTATGTAATTTGATTGTTGTTATAAATCGCTGAAGCTCGTTCGATTCCGCAGTCGCGTACCTTTTGGAAACAACGAACGTTTCTAAGCGTCAGGGGTGAATCGGCGTGAAAAAGGATCTGTCATCCCTCGGGTCAGAGGGGCCAGCGAGATTAACGATAACGTGACTGCGTTTCTGCCAGTCGCTTACTCACGGAACCGTTTCGTTCCGGGAACGGTGCACCACGTAGTACTTCGTTCCAGGTAAAAACGCATTAATTAGATTTCCACTTAGCCGCCCTCTTCCTACCATCACCGGCTGCGACGCTTGCCGCGCTGTTCAAAGTGAAGCCTGTGAACGCCTCAAGGTCGCGGATACCTCATCGACGCTGGAATTCGACGCCGCCGAGTCTCGAATTTCGAGCAGGAATGAGCGGGGCTAGCGGCCGGTTCGAGGAACGAGAACCAAACGGGGTGGAGGTGAACGCGTCGCGAGGTTCCAGCAGGAATTATTTGCCAGAAGAGTATTAGGCGAACATTTACAACTGAACGAGATTAGAAAATACAAAATTTTGGCGGATGTAATTTTAGCTGGTAAAAAGGATCAGAAAAGGAAATTGAAAACAAGAAAATGGCAAGTAAAGTTGGAAATGAAAGGGAAAGACGAAGTAACAAATTTGTAAGTTAACGAGAAAGGGGAGATACGAAGCAGAGTGAAGTAATGATAGGATAGAAAAAGTAGACCTGGAAGCAAAGAGCGTACGAAGTCTTCGTTCCTTTTCCAAAAAGTGGACGAGCAAAGGGCTGCTGGATGCAATTACGGTAATGAACGGCAGAAGGGCGAGATACAAAGCAGCCGAGGACGTATTAGTAGAACTGTAAAAGAAAGAGACCAAGGAGACAGGGCTCGGTTCGAGCAAGAAAACGTAGACGGACAAAAAGAGAAGAGGTTTAGAAAGAAGACCGCAGGACGCGAAAGATGAGCGAACTCGGCGCAAAAATGAACTGTAAGAGAAAGAAGAAAGGTGAAAAGTAGAACGAAAAAAGGAAGAGGCCGACCGAAGGGAGGATACGAGACAAGAGAAATGGAGTATGTCGCAAGTAGATCTTGGCGAACGGTGAAACTTTGTAGCTACAAATTACTCGCCATATGGTGCACTTGGCTATCGCTAGAGGCTTCCAGTTTATGCAAATTACGCGTGACTTCTGTAGAAAGTGGATGAAGAAATCTTGGAGGCTCTGACAGAGGCTCGTGATGGATGTTTGTATTAATTTAAGTGAAAACCGGATTGAACTTCAATCCCTCATTTGGCGGTAACTCAGATTTGAAAAAATTCTAATTGATGATTTTTCAATGCAGTCACTAATAAATCATCCGAGCCAAAATACAGGGTATCTATTACAAGGAAATGTTGCAATTTACTGACACGTTCCTAATACAACCAGCATTAAATATTACATCGTAATTACCATCTTGCACAATGGAGGACTAAGATGTTTACGACTGTAGCGAGAGTTAAGCAGGAAGACATTAAAAGAATAATGGAGCGTGGGAAGCAGCCTTAAAAATGGCGAGCAACAAGAAGTGTCAGGCAACAGAAGAGGACGACGATTCAGATAAAAAACTTCAATGAACCGAGGGAGGAAGGGAAGAAAGTACATGATAAAAAGAGGAGAAAAGTTCGCAGAGCATAGAACGAAGTGAAGTGGAGAACTGAAAGTACATCGTGCACCGCCATAACCTTTTATCATTTATCTAATTAGCCATTGCATTTAATTAGCGACCCAAGGAGGGGAGATAGAGTATTAGGCAAGACCGACACACGGTTCCTTCTTTCTCTCTCTCTCTCTCTCTCTCTCTCCCTCTCGTGTTCCCTCCGTAGTAACGCAATTTTAATCGGCGCTCAGATAACGAAGGGTCGACGGATGGACCAGCATCCGCAGAGCTCGCAATTAGCTGTGTTTTTATTTATTCAGTACCGTCGCGACGAGCGCGAGTCTCCTTTGATTTTCAAATAACGCCAGCCTTCGAAGACCGTTAATGAAATCGCCTCGACTCACCTTCATCGGGTCCTCGATGAAGCCGCCGATGGTCATCACGTGTAGGGTAACCTCGCGCGTGTTCTCCAATTCCTCCGGCGTGGCGTACAGACCCTCGCTGACGAAATAGGGCTCGGGACACGTGAGCCTGCAAACCGATCAGGAAATTACATGAGAGAACTATTAACATCGCTATTTCAAATAATCACATTACAGCATTTTATGAGTAATACAATTAAAAAACTTCCATTGTTATCTCCGCATGTTATTTAAACTTATTTCTGAAACATGAATTATTAATTACATATATAATTGTACTGTTACNTCACCTTCATCGGGTCCTCGATGAAGCCGCCGATGGTCATCACGTGTAGGGTAACCTCGCGCGTGTTCTCCAATTCCTCCGGCGTGGCGTACAGACCCTCGCTGACGAAATAGGGCTCGGGACACGTGAGCCTGCAAACCGATCAGGAAATTACATGAGAGAACTATTAACATCGCTATTTCAAATAATCACATTACAGCATTTTATGAGTAATACAATTAAAAAACTTCCATTGTTATCTCCGCATGTTATTTAAACTTATTTCTGAAACATGAATTATTAATTACATATATAATTGTACTGTTAGTTTGTAAGATTTTATTTGGAGAATCAGATATTAAGTATGAATCTTGACAAAGTGCCTTATTCATGAGACTGGAGACCAATAAAATAGAAGGGTACGATAAATAATGTGCGCGCATCTTGGCGAAAAAGGGATAGAGACTAGGCGAGAAATATCGAGCCACGGCGAGATCGCGTGATCGACTAACATCAGTTTCTAGCCTGATTCCAAACTGTCGGAACCGGCTCGAAAATTTCCAATTGCCGCGTAATCGACGGAACATCCGCTATAACTTCTCGTATAAACTGTAATATTTTGCAAATGAGTCAGTTTTTGTCGAATTAAAGTAACATATAAAATAGCCATTGGGAATCTTTAAAAAAATGTTTAAATTGCCAGTACTAGTTTTTTATCGCCAAGTAGATAAAAACAGGAGAACCGTTCATCTGATTAATTAAACGCGACGCAATAATTTCGCTACGAATAGAACGGTAGCGATGAAACGGCGTGGAGCAGGACTGCTAAACAACCCTAATTCAATCTACCCATCTACCTCGTAACGCGCTGCCGAGGATCTATGGCTGTTAACGAAGCCACGCGAATCGGTTCGTTATTAACAAGCTGATAGGTCGTTAAGTCGTTCGAAATTGACCGCTAAAGCGATAAATCAACAAACGGGGTGAGGGTAAGGACGAGAACGGGTCTCCTTCTTATTCCCTTTTCGGAACACGGGATCCGTATTCAATTATCGGGCACGGAGTTACGCTCCCAGCAAACAAAAACCCGGGTCCCGGTTTCCTGGACACCGTTCACGAGTCCCTTTCAATTAGAAACGGTGTGTGAAAATTAATTACCGCCGCGAGACTGAACCGGTCCTAGGCCATACGAAATAGCTACTCCCACGCGATATTTTACAAGCGGCGCGAGCGTGTATAATTAACTATTTATCCGTGGCAATCCGCCGGTGCCTTTCGCGTGCCTTTTGCCACGTAACTAATAGATCCCTCGATACGGGGATCGATCAATCGCCCACGCGACCGGTGAAATCAGAATCAGTTTCACCGTCAATGTTTATCAAGGATTCTTTCGCCCGACCTGTTGCAATCTCCTTTCAGTAATTTGATTGAGTGCATTTATAGAGAAATACCTGCAGAAAATATAAGGTATACAATGCAACATTATTTTTAATCGATAAGACAAAAATCTAAGTAGGTTAGGCTCGTTAGATGTAATCGCGATTTAAATGAATATCGTCGATGGTCTAATAAATACCGTTTAACCCTCAACGTACCTGCTAGATTACTTCGCATAGTTACTATTCACCGCGATTAATTTGCAAACGACCTTTGAGACCATCCGCGTCGCGTCGCGGAAAACGCAAACGCGTATTAACTACTAACGATAGCACCTTTCGATGGCTCATTAATTTATCCGCTCGGTCCCCATGAATCACCACCGCGGCACGCTTTGATAACGATTTTCTGACAAACATTTTCTAATCATTTTCCCACGTGACAGTCGCTCGATGATTGAAACGAAATTCAATCAACATACCACGTTTATGCAAAACTTTATGTTCAATCGCGGTTCATCAAGGGGTTATTACTAACTGAGAATGTTTTACGACCAACATGAATTTTAATCCATCTTACAATGCGTAAAAATAAAAACTAACGGATTGTTATTTCGCAACTCGCACGATTGCAAACATTATTTATTTGAATGTCTATACTCTTTCGATAATCCACTTTGCCAATAAACTCCAAGCCTCTTACGCTGATACGCGCATTCACTGTGTCGTCGTTTCGTGCACAATATTTCGTACGATTCTTATTTATGAAATATTTGAGTCACGTTCCCGGGCTCTGGAGAGAGAACTCCTATTTCTTTACGGTCGGTAATAACAATAATAATAACTGGAATGGAGACGCAAGAAACGTGCGATACAAATGGTTACAAATCCGTAATTTATTTGCCGAGATAAAAGGTTAGCGACGTTGCGACATTCGAAACGAACCGACGTCTACGGATAATGACACTAAAACTGGCACAATCCACGCTTCATTTCCCGATGTAAAACAGTATTCATTGTAAATCATTTTTATTGTACGATGTTAGAGTAAACATTTCCTCGGCTCAAGACGGAATTCCGATCATCTTCTCTAATTACTTTAAGCGACGATAGCTCACCGGCTCGTTTCAATATTTCACTGTCCCCGTAATTGCATCGTCGCAATTAAATAACGCAACCGGTAATTAATCGCGACACCTGCCCCCCCACTGATATTTTCTATACCAGATCTTAACGGGCGTTATTAAAATTATCCTTGGTTGACTCAAAGTGCATCCGCCAATCGCGCTCCATTCGTTTTTCCTCGCGTCAAGCAGAAGGAGAATGTCGACGGAGCAGCTTTTCACGGAATCAATGCTCATGATAAATGATACAGCTCCTATAGTCGATTGCGCATAAGCGAAATTCTAGCTATGGTCATCGACTAGTTGCAACCGCTCCAGAATGCTTGATTCGCAGGATAAAGGAAAATGATGAGGAAACGTCAGTGGATTATTTCATGTTGAACTTTCACAGACGAAAAGAATGCGTGAAACTACGCCTGTGTCGGAACGACTTAATAAAAATACTTTGATTTAAGAAAATGAAAGTGGAATTTGTTTATAGAAGTGGGTATCGACAAGTGATCGGCAATATCAATAGGTTCCTTAGTTTGTCTTTAAAAAGTCCAGGCTCGACGTTCGTTTCCTGTTACGCAAAAATCCTAATCCAACTGCGTACAGGGTAATTTGTAATAAATTCCAGGCACGGACTGAGGAAATCGATTCGCACGCACGAGCACCCACACGGTGTCATGGGAAACCATGTGGGCGCCTCTATCCGCTTGTCATAACTATATAAAACCAAGTAAACGCATGTGTGTCAAACCTCGTGCGATTAGATACATTGTAGACCAACTACGATATCCACAAATACATTCTTAATAACAGTAATTAAGTATTTTGCATGTAAAATAAGATATCCTGTAGCTACTTTATTAAAAACGTTAGAAAGTTTATACGCGGGGAAAGATCGAAGTTGCGTGTTATTTATAATGCTTGTCGTAATTATATAGAACCGAGTTAACGCACGTGTGTCAAACCTCGTGCGATTAGATACATTGTAGACCAACTACGATATCCAAAAACACGTTCGTAATAACAGAAATTAAGTAGCGTTTGCACCTACAATAAGACATTCTCTAGTTTTATTAAAAACGTTAGAAAGTTTATGCGCGGGGAAAGATCGAAGGTGCGTGTTATTTATAACGAGCGTTCGGAGAAAGCGGATATATCATCGCGGGTAAGAATATGTCGCTAATTTGGAAACAAATGTGTTTGCGTGGCGAGTTAATGTAACACCGCCGCCGTAAATCCTTCCGATCGCGGTGCTTTATCATTCTGATCGCGGCTATCTTTCAAATTACTTACGCACCGGCTAAATTACTCGTGGTTCTTAGAATTTTTGATGGATTCGCTTGAAACTTGAAACCCTGAGCCTGTTCCATCAGAAGAAACAATTACACGAAAGTATCTCCACAAATCATCGATAAAAAGGATTATGAGCGCGAGCAAGATATTGTTTTTAATAAACAAGATACTATTTGCACTAACAATTTCACTGAATGAATTATATGATATCAAATTTTGGTTTGAAGAAACGGCGGGGGCGTCGTTTACGGGCTAATAAAACGCAGTCGCATCGGCTCAGGCTGACGCGGGAGAACGTGAACCTATGAATCAGACAGTCTGACCGCATAGCCAGCCGCAGCGTTTCACGTGCGCACGTGGTCGCGGATGAGGCAGCCTAGCTCCACTCCACGTTCGGCTTCCACATCTGCACGAGTCGCCGCATGCGTGAAATCAGGGTGCGGCCACGTGTTAACCTCGCCTCCCTCCCGCGTCCCAATACTTCGCGTTTTCTTCGCGCCTCGCCCTCGTCCCTCGCCTCTTCTTCCTTCGCTCAACCCTTCACACGTCCATTTAGCAAATTGATTTCACAACCAAACTAGTTCTGTAATTTTTTCAGAATTCTCAATTGTTTATTTCAAAGAATCTATTACGAGTGAAGATCAACTGACCGATTATTTATAAAAATTTGTCATGTTTTCAATTTAATAGATCATTTAATTGTAACCCTGGTTTTCTAATTTCATTCGAAATTCCTGATGCCTTCAAATGAATTTAAAATTAAGCGAAGAACAGAATCACAATATTTGCCACAATCAGTTATCTTCGGAGCACTGAGCTTTAAGACTCCATTATTCCCATCCGGACAACCATGTAACCAATTCGTCCCTCTCTGCGTGGCTCTCTTCGCGTTCGTACGCACGCTAATTGTCCGCGCATACTGCTCTACTCGCGTAAAAATAATGCAGACAGTACCATGCAAAAGTATGCAATAACAAGTCAACACGTGCTTATCTTATTACATTAAATATCCAATTCCATTTCATTTATTGTGTATCCAATTTCACGACTACTAATTATGTATCATAACTGAGTTGAATTAATCAAAATCTGATCATCTTTTAATAAGTTAAATTTGCTTATCAAACTGAAATACATTTATTTTGCAAACAGTTACTATGAATTTTACAAACAATATAAAGTGTATAAATAATAACATATAAGATTGTAATGAACTATCGAAAAGATTGATATAATAATTAATTATTTAAGACTTTTAAAGAGTACTGTACATGGACTAAGAAGCCGTCACTATTAGGCGCAAACGTGAACGCGAACGCCTCGAGTGTCTACCGGGTGGTCGCGAGGCGAAATGTCAAGCCCTCGATCTTCCTGGACAATCGATCATTTTAAGTTGCATCACAAGCCCAATGCGGTTCATTGTGCCAAGAAAGACAGACGGACCGACTGAAATAGATTCTTTTTTTAGCCGGCCAGCTGCTCTAATCGATGCTGATTCTCGCGAGGTATTATTTTGCCTCGTCGCCGCGTTACATGTTATTTCGCCGACCGATTGGAATCATTACGGCGCGAATTAGGTGCGCCCGTGTGACGAGGAACCCCTTCTGGGTGCGGTGATTATAGGTGGATACGTGACTGCCTGCCGAAATCGTGATTTCGCTTCGTTCAGGAAATCGTTTCTTAAGAATCAATTCTTTAACGACGATTCATTTTCAGATAATATCATTAAGAATCGGAAGACATTGTTATTATATGTTTTATAGTGGAACAGTAGTACAATTTTAAAATTATAGAATTCTAATGAATACTTTTACCATAATCTTCCACTATAAATTGTATTTACACATTTTTAGTTTTATTTTTTTAAATGAGTAAATGCAATTATTAACGAAATGAAGATACAGAATCAATAGTCAGATTCTTAAATAGAATCACAAATTTTTTATTGGTTTTCTCGCTGCCATCTTCTCTGACATATTTTTTCACGCTGTCGCAGGCAAGTACCCGGTACCGATTTGCCGGCTGCGGAAGTTTCTCAGTGTCCTCGTTAAACAAACATGACGCGCGTTAAGCCGCGAATTAGCATTTTTATTATGCCCGGCGGCCTGCCATTGGCCGACGTTGCATCGTCCGCCGACGGCACATCCCGTTATCCTTGAGTAAAGTTTAGCTTTCGAGGGAAAAAAACAAAAGGCGCGGTGAAATAGTGTAATAATCGCAAGGTGGCAACCCCGTTTAGCAACAGCCGGTTCCGATTCGACAGCGATCGAATGAAAACTATTGGATCTTATGTCAACGATCAGGCAAAATTTCATGATTATAATACTCAGAGATTCGAATTAATTTACAAGTTTACATTCAGTAATTTATTATAAAAATGAATGATTTTGATTAATAAATTAATGGAATCGACTGGGAATGGGACTGGGACTGAGATTAGGACTTGGTATAAAGAGACAATTGGTGTGAAAAAATAATTCTTGAATCATAGTATTATTCTTGACATTTTAACGTTTGCGTCAATTTAAAGCTATTATTATTTACATACATATTACACTTACTGTATTCTGAGTGGTTGTCCTTATTAAAGAGATAGAATCACGAGGCACGAACTATAATTTTATTAATGAGTGCATTAGTGGTACTGATTTTCATGCTCCAGTCAACTCCTTCTCGATTTCATTTTTTTTTTTTCAAACACTCCGCTCCTCTTTTCCTTCCTGGCCATCGGAGTAAATTATAATATTGATAGCAGCCGCGAGGCAAGTTTTTATGACACGACAGCTTAATCGCCAGCGAGGCAGTAAAAATGTGCTTACCTCTGTGATATACTTGTCAGCGTATTAAATATAATTAAATTCAAATAATATTTATAATGTGAAGAGTCCAGTTTCACGTTTGAGTATAATCTACACAGTTCTTCGCACGGTATCAGAATTATGCATCTCGACAATACAAAAAATTGCGCAAGAAAATCTCAGATTAATACTCTTTTTAATTAAATGCCTGTTGTTTATGAATCATCAAAAAATTATATTAATAAAGTCAAGACGGAATACTGAAACTAAACTTCGTAAAAAATTGAAGTGTTGCTTAAAGGGCAAATTCCTATTCAGCTTCCATTAGCTTTAATCGCATTCAGAAAAAGTATGAATTCACTGTTCATTAACGCGACTGATTAGCGTGACATCATCCGGTGTGACGCGAGTTTTGCAGCGAAGAAAAGGGCACGCAGACGAGCTGAGTATCGGTGTCAATAGGGCGACATTTCCTGAAAAACACGACGGAGCAAAGGTTGCATTCAGCCTCCGGGCAAACCCCGTTTTATAAAGCTGCTAATGTCAAAGTCGATCGGAGGCGTCAGCCGGGAGAACGAGTTATCGTTATTCGCCTCTTAACGATCACAATTCACAACATTGTTTGTACTCGTTCATTATTATTCCAACATTACCCTGTCTATCGTGATTTAACAATTGGTTCGCATCGTGCTGGATTCTAGTGTCGACTCAGCGCGTATTAGTAAGGATTCCCGTCGGCTTCATCACGTAACTAAATACTCCAAACTCCAAATACATATGATAACCATAATACCAATTAACGACGTTGAATCGTAACCACGTGAATTTAATTATTCACGTCACGATCGTTTTTCATCGTACACATCCTTGTAGAATATTGTTAGTCTTTCAAACGAGGCACTGAAAATGATTTATTGGTTTCCTAGCGCGAATAGTCGTATAGCAGGTCCGAGCGAAGGGGTTAAGGGTTGAGTCTCACGTGCAGGAATTAGCATCCGGCGAAACACCCTCGCGCGAGCATTATCGTCGGACTCGCGGCCTTGTTTATGGCCGCCTATCCGGCGCGGCTAATGGGCATCCTATTAGCCGGCGCTGAACCTAGAAAAGTCCTCCGGCCCTCTCTAATGCGGCTCCGCTCTAATAGAATAATTCTCCAGGACGCATTAGTCAGTCCCGCGGACCCTAATCGCGATCGCGGAACGCGCGCGAGCCAGTAAAAATCGGCAGGGGACAGAGACCGTGGTACGATAATAATTGAATTAAGCGAGCGTCGCTTAATGACGCTCGTTACGTGCCCTGCTCGAAGACGGGCCAGTGTTTCCACTGGCAAATGATTCTTCAACATGCATCTAACATGTGTACTGTTTGTGATAATTATAAAATCAAATACTGATATAACAGAAATTAGTTTCACTCGTACAAATCTGATTAGATTAAGAATCTGATGACAGATTATCTAGCTGGGACAAAACGCGAAGGAATGCAGATTTGTCTGGCGCAGATGTAATTTTCTGTAGACAAAAAAGCGCGCGACTTTAATAACTCAATTTACACCTGTCCTTCTGGAATAAGCAGAAAAAGGAAGTCGAACGCGAACGCATCGCCACCAGGCCTAAGAAGCGAGCTTCTCAGCCAACGGGCTAGGGAAAGAAGCGCGCGCGTCACGTAAATTGCGGTAATCACGCGGCTGGATACTTGGAAGTGGACACGGTGGAACCGGTAAGAAAAGGGAACACGGTTCCTCGCGACGACGCGTCGGGGGAAAGAAAAGTTCGGGCCCCGAGGCAAGCGGAGGCTGGAAAGCGGGCTGAAAGCCGGCTCGGGGAGCCTGAAATCATAGGGATTAACGCGTCGCTCTACAGATAATGAACGATCGCCAGCGCTAATAGCGAACGTTTTCCCTCGACCGTAAACGATGCCGTGATATCGCGAGCGTAAACAGAACCGGGCTGACGAGAGTCCACGAGCAACCCTTTCGTTTGCTCGTTAGTCCAAAGCGTGTTTAATACGCCATTCTAACGCTGTTAATGATGATGATGAACAGTGGACAAGGTAAATTGGCTGTGTAGCCGGGAAATTGAAGGAAAGCAGACTTCCTTTGCAGTCCTTATTTTATAATTTCTTCATACTGACGTTTATGTGCTTTGGAAGATTAACAATCATTGGTGTGAACAAGTAATGGATAAACAGAATTTGATTAAGTTTACTTATTTCCGACAAAATTATTTATCGATATTAAAATACATTTCGAATAAGAGCGTCTGTTGGATTCGACATATTGTGCGACTGGGACTTCTAACTGGAACTCAGTAAAAAACTATCCTCTGGGAAACACCGCTTGACCAATCGTTGAATTCACTGAAAATCACATCTATCAACTTTCTTCGCGACCGACTTATTACCTTGTAAATAGCTCCGGATATTTTCGTTCCGAAAATAGTGACTGCTCCCGGTAATCAACTTAATTGCGTACACTGTTCGCCATTAAGTTAACCCGCATTAAACATATACATAAGGGGACATTTTTCTCGGCGATGGATTGAGACGTTAGGAATTATAAATCGAAAAGCGAACGCGGCAGTGTACCGTGCAGGACGCGGCCATGTACCGTAAATTACACCTGTTTATCGCGGCTAATCACCCGGGAGAACCACCTGTCCAGTACCAATCGCGTCCGATCCGATCGAACTCCGCTGGTTAATAATATATTTTAATGTTGCATTAAAATTTGAAAAGACCGATCGACCGTTATCGATCATGCTGCACTGTAATTTCACCCGTTTTCGTAACTAACCACCGAGCTGGCCGATTTAATCCATGTTTCAGCATGTAGGACGAATCTGCGATGTGTGCAAAGGACGCGAAGGATTTTTTGTTTTCACCGGGACATGCGTCGAACTCCAGATCATTAATCTAGCATTGAAACCAGAATTTATGAGAGATATTAAATGAGTATCTCCCTGTTATATCAGAAACACAGACTAATGTATGATTAGATGGACTTGATATAAAACAAACGTGCGATAAACAAAATTCTAATAAAAAGTATGAAACGCTGGCGTTATCTTATTTCATCAATTGATATTGGAAGTATGTTTTGCATTCGGCAGTTCGGCGTAGAAAACGAGGCAAACGGTAAGACGAAGATACGAGTAAAACTTGAGGTATTAAAGTTGGCGAAGTTGCCAGTCGACGTATCCAGCTTTCAGTCAGTCTTCCCGCATCTTTCTATGATCCCCACCCCTTCCGCCCCCGCGTTTCTTCGTCGCGCACTCGCAGGATATTGCGATAAAGGAATTACTCGTTTTTCACTCGGTCCATGAGAACCGTCTGGACGAGTGTGAAAGAAAACTCGGTGGATATTAAACCGAATCCCGAGGCTGTCTCCTGTCCGGACGACGACGACGACGACGACGTTTCAAAGAACGTTTCCTCCTCCACCACCGTCTCTTATTTCTCATTCTGTATTCTTTTTAATATACAAACACGAGTGTCATTACGTAATTCGTTTCACAACGTTCAGAAGAAATTCAATTATTATTCGGACATTCTTAATCAAATTCGTTCGAGCCGAGAATTTTATGAATGAGAAATTGACACGATAGAACTGTTAGTCTAATTTGCATAATTTACGCAAAAAGTTAATAACAGAAAAAAAAAAAACGAAAAACTGGCGAAGCTCGGAGAGAATAGAAAAATAAGCGAGGCTCTCAATCTCGGCCGCTTCAAAGGACTATAAAAGGCTTAATCCTGGCGGCAGGAGTTATGCGCGCTTAGAAGGAACGTAGATAGAATTGCGGTGGTTTATAGACGGCGTACCCTCCGGTATATTGCGATGCGGTTAGCGGTCCTCCTTGTCCTCCTCCTCCGCCGTAGACGGTGCTCCTTCGCCTCTTCTGGTTCTCGTGGGGTGCGCCGACAATGTGACATGCAATATGGTAATCACCGTGGTACGCTCCGGGGCCCTATGCGCTGGATGCTGCGAGCCGCGGCCTCTGAATAGACTTCCCGGGGCCTCGCGAGAAAGGAAGTACGGCCAACGACACACGTCCCTTCCCAACCCCCAACCCCTTCGTCCTGCCGCGTGACACTCGCTACGTGGCGCACGCGGCGCATGAATCACGCGGACAGTATTTTCACGCTAGGCGAATTGCTTTTCCGCGTTCGAAACAATCAAACGTCCGGGACAAACGCGCTGATCAATTAAGAGACAGCATGGAACAGATACATGAATAAAAGTGCTTCGAATTTAAGTTAAAAAAATGTGATCAGATTTGTACTACCACAAATAGTACAATGATCATTATTGCTAATGTTGCATCAGTTTTATAAGGCTAGAGAAAATTAGCTGATTCTAAAGCGAATTGTGAGATAGCGAAACGGGAGATGAGTCACTAGAGGCAACAATAGATCCCAGTTATTCTACTATTCCAGTTCTCCGTATCCTTTCTGTTTTCTTACCGCGTCGATGGCGCAACGGCGGATTTACCTCATCCACCGGCACGACATTTAGATCCAAAGTCGTCGTTTCAGTGATCCCGTCCCGGGAAGATTAATTCGACTCATTACCGGTGAATAATCACTATTATTATCCACGCGCTCACCGTCTTTTAACCCGGTTTCGTTTTTGCGAAATCGGTAATTAGAAAACCGAGTGCCATTAGAGGACTTGTAATTACGCATGCTGAACATTATTAATTAATCACTTAATGACAAACGATGAGGCGAAGTATATTTATTACAGAACTAAAATTAATAAATCTGCTCGGTACGGAGATACGATATTGTATATTATTGAAAAGCTACTTAAGTTGTAGAGAACACGTGTTTTCAAGAGGCAGATAAGGAGGTTCAAGCACGTTGTACAACGATCGCATGTATTTACATGTAACCTCAAGGGCCACGGTGCACTTCGAAAATTGTATATGGGTTTCCGAAGAATGAATCTGCGTTTCGTAATGGCCTGTCACACGCGGAATTTATTAGCTTCTGTACGCGGTGCAACAAACGAATCTCCATTATAGGTACAAAATTGGCTTATTGTCTTTGCGTCGAGGAAAGAAACGAACATCCGATGAGATTAATGGCATTGATCTCTGATCTCCCGATATCAAACGATTATTCTATTAATTAAACAATTTATAGCGACTATTGTTGGAACATACGATCATATTTTTTTTCTCAATTAAACGACGAAATAAAATAATGATTTCGGTAAACAGAAATCAATAACTGTTTTGACAAGTGAACGAGGGAACAGGCAAGTACGAGTCTGTGGCTGAGGTAAATCATAGAGGAACAAGGCAATCCGAATAAGGAAATGTAGGATCGCTTCCTATGTAATCTTCGTAACACAATTCCCGGTAAATCATTCTCTCCGCGTGCGGTGAACAATAAATCTGTCAGACGCGTTGCACGCGAACCAAGGAAAGACTCGTGTCACCGATCGACGCTGCTGCGAGGGACACACCGTGAGTCCGCGTTTCGAGCGACCCGGCAGAAGAAAAGTCCCGTTGCGACCACAGGCGGAGGACGCGTAAGTCTCTCGAGCATGGTTAGGACAACGGAGACGCAAGGGTCAGAAGCACTTAGGAAAGCGTGACTGAAGATGAATTTATAATGACCTTCCGACACTCTGTGTGACTCGTCGCTTCCGTGGAAATTCTGACCAAATCCAAATCAAGATTTTTTGTTCTAATTAAGAAAATCGAAATAATTTCATTTCTATTATATTATATTTTTATTAAAAAAATATCAATGACGACATGGTGTGTTGTTGCGTGTGAAGTTAATATTTGCAAGGAATCTTGGGACGAAAGATGGAATCGAGCCAGTGAACAGTTGCGATCGAGGAATGAATTTCTAATGAGCCACGAGTACACCGGCCACGTGGATCAAACCTGGAAGAAGGGAATCGTTCCCGGGGGAGGCATCGCGATGATCCTGATGGTCCTCTTAGCAGACTCCGCGTGCCTCGATCAGATCCATACAAATGCAATCACGACGTAGAAGTCGCGGGTACGTAGATGAGGCCTCGATGCGCCGCCACGGCTACTGCTGACTGATCGTGCGCATTTTTTTTTTTTCCAACTTGATCCGATCGCGTATTAATGTCGACACGACGTTGCCTGCCTGATCACCGGAGATCAAATCGAGTTCAGTGTACACGGCTAGCGAATAGAGAAGTTCAATGAGCAAGATTGAAAATAGAATGTGAAGCTCGTCAAAACAACGATTAAAAAGACGTTTTGAAAATATACATTTTTTATGAAATCAAAAACCAATACAATTTCAAACGACAGTACAGCGTGTTATCGCTGCGTTTATGGCCGGTTGTAATTTATCGCGACATTTCAGTCTGATTTTCGCAACAAGTGAAGGACTTTGGATAGAACGATTGCTTTCGATTGGTCGACCGAGGAAAAAGACACGGTACTATAAACATTTTTTCTAGGATGCGACATTACGCCACGGTTGCGCCATTCCATGAAACGCACAGTTCCACTGAAATCTCGAATAAGTTGCGTCGCAATTAATGAAGCAGCGTGAATCGAGACGAATAGAATTATACGCAATATCAGATTTATTATAGGATCTTGCAACCTAATTTAATACTGAATCACGCAGTAAAATGAGGAATGTTTAATCGTTCGAACGAAAGGTCGCAACTGAGGGTTTAACCGTCATAATTGCATTCATCCATTGACTTCTAATAGTTTCATCCTCAGAGACTGACCAAGTCCTTTCGCAATTTGAATCGTAGGGTAATCCGACGCTCCGACAGCTCGGTCTCGGTTTAAAACCCGAGAAAGGGAGATGGTATTCTGCTTTAAATAATGACCGGTTCTCTTCTTTTTATCCGACAGGCTATCGCGGTCATCGGTAATCACGTTGTTCCCGTCCTTACGCATTAATCAGAAGCTGATTAATCTTGATCGACGTCCACGAAGAGGAACAACCATTTCCTCGATTAATCAGCCCCGTTTGACAAATCATTTATTTTCGATTCGTCGGTCTTCTTCTTCACCGCGTAGCAGCAATTACGAATGAAAGAAAATAAATAACAGTATTTGCTAGTGCCTTCATTCATTCACCCTTTTGCTAACATTTCAGAATTTCTAATATTCATAGTTACAGAATCATAAATGTTCATAATGGAAATCTGATCAATCGTTTCTTAACTAATGGTACTTTGATGGAGTCTAGTACGTGTAAAAATCATCTCTGTAAACTACGGCAATCGAGAATAGTTTTCAGGAGCGACGATCGTTTGGAGTCGACCATTCTCACGCCGCGCTACGGAACTCTCTCTCTCTCTCTCTTTCTTTTCTTTTCTCTCGCGAGCGCCGACTAATGAACACAAAACATGTCAACAGCCGTGGGAAGTCGACGAAGCGGTTTCGGACCGGCTAGAATCGAGCAGCTCGACGAGAGCCACTTGCCAACTGAACAATTCTCAGCTTCATATAAAACGTGTTTTGGAAAAATTATATCACACTTCCCAAGCAGCTACATACGTCAAGTGACCCTTGTTTATTGCTCTGAATATTTAGTTTCGATAATCAAATTCGAAGTAATGACAGCAAATAATATAAGATAAATATTTGAGGTAAAAATTGGTTTAATTTCTCTGGTCAACGTTTCAGCTAATCTACGACTAGATTTGATAAGAGATAAGCAGAGAACAGTTTCTTCGGTTTAATTACTCGCCCCGGCGAGGATTAGAATTATCTGCGCGCGATGCGATGGTCTATTCATGGCGCAACCCGCAGCCAGCTTCACAGTATATTCACCTCGTGGTTTATTTGCCGATGTAATTGCCATCGAGGCGCGCCATTCTCCACACCTGGTGGAGTGGCCCATACCCTCGCCGCGGTATGGCGCGGTGTGGTTGGACCTCACACACGGAAAGAGCGCCTTCTCGACCCACACGAATTTACTGAAACGATCCACGGAAGCACGCGATGCATCGCTAAATGCATCAGCTACCTTCCCATACGATAGAAACTACACAGATTTTTACAACTATTCTTCGCTGTTAATCTCAATTAAACAGATTTGAAATTAATTATGCGAGAATAAATTTTTAATAAATAAGACACCAATAATAATTCGAAGAAAAAAATATAGAGAGAAATATAATATAAAAACTGTATTAAAGATTAGAATTAAAATGGATATTGCTATCTTTAACGTATAAAACAAATTATAAATTAACATTACAAATTGTTTTATTTTACATAAAAATCCACAGTGTAAGAATTACTGGCAACGTAGCAAAGGTCTGCTGCATACGAAAGCATGATTTTCTTCTAGGAATGCAGCTACGAGATTCAACGGTGGTAAAAGAAATTTCTAAACTTGTTATTCAAATCGGACCGCAAGGGATCTAGGATCTAGAATACGGTCGACCGCAGAAACGTCGGAACGATTCTGTGCTGCGCGTATTCGCACGTCGTAAATCCGAAAGAATAGTGGCCCGGCGCATATCCCAAGTGCAACCGGTCACCTGGAAGTTCGTAAGTCAGTTCAATCAGCCGGTATCGCGGGACGTATCGCGAGGCCAGCTTCGTTAAAGCACAATGCGAGGGAATGTTCAACCACCGCGCTGATGCCCGCTCATGCAATCAGTTATCAACGTGAGAAATGCCGGAGAAATCTTTCACGGAATCCATGAATTCTTCAAATTCTTGTTTTTACGGTATTCAGGTTTTATTAGGAGACCGTGGAATTTTATTTATGGTAAACGATTAGAAAAATGCATTTCATTATCGTTAGAGCAATAGAACGCTCGTTTATGCTTTACGTAATTTTATGCATCATATGCATTGTGACATCTTCAGATAAGTCGAAATGATGAAACGGCGGGAGGGGGAGAAAAAGTTTTTGAGACCCTCGGGATACTTCCTTCGATTTCTTAACTAAGCTACCGGTTTCCTCGACAGATATAGACATTAAGCGTAAGTACAGGCACTGGAAATAAGTCGTCGTGATACACGCAGCACACAGAAAGATTATAGAGACGCGCGTGCAATAAAATAGCATCGCGCACGTACGTGGTGCCGTGTTCCACGTGTGCGGAGAACGGTAAAGACTTCCGGGTCATCGAGGGCGAGAGATCTTGGAGAGGAAAAGCAAACGTCTCTCCCAGTAAATAAAGAACTAATCATTAACCCATGAAATAAAAATTCCTATAAGCTGTTTTCGAATGAAATAATTAAAGTCTCGATTGAATGGATGTTTTGCCTGAAACCAATGCTAAATCCTTCGAACAGGAAGCGAAGTCTTATTTATTGGAATTAACAGATCGTTAATCATGCTGGCTTTCTTCTTCATACATTTGGTTTGATACAAATTGAGCAATTATTAGATTCTCATATATCGCGGGTAAGAGGCTCTGAAAGAAATTTGCAACTGTAAATGGGACCAGCGAAACAGTTATTCTCGATTTGCAACGAGTTTATCTCGATACACGCTCGTTTATTTAGCAGAGTTACAGAGAGAGAGAGAGTACGTAAGTACATATCTCGTATCGATAGATCTCGATCGGGAACGAAGGATCATTCCGCAACAGCTATTGTTGATTTCGGTAAACGGATTGACGTATCGGCATCGTTTATCGACGACCCGCTCTGATCCTATTAGAGTCCCACGTTACGTCTACTTTCCTGTAACGTGTTAAACCAAAGTTATATCTGTTACTTTATCAATCGATTGTTGAGATGTTTCTGCATTCGTCTAAGTAATCAATTTTGTCGTATAGAACAATATGAAACTTGTAATACATTATCATGCGCGAGATCTTATATTCAGACTGCGAATTTTTGTACAAAACAGAACGTCTCTAGCAACCAGTTCGAAAATGCATTTCACATAGAAATGCCATTTATCAATTGTATATATATAATAATTTATTATATTTTGTATTGTTTTATGTATTAAATACACTATTTCTATTTCCTGCTTATTAAATTTCCTTCGATTTAAAAAATTCAGTCTTATCTGTTTTCATTGTACCTATTTGAAATCTTTTTTAATTCAACCAATTGAATTGAAAGTTATCTCCCATGGTATCTTCCAATTGCACGAGTACATTTGGAACCGAAGGTGAAGTTTTACTATCGTCGTATCAGAAAATTGCGTTGCAACATAAATTTTCCAATTTGCGGTGCGCAAGCCGGCTCGTTTCCACGCAATCGCAGTTCGTATCGGTCACGCGCGTCTTTCTTTTTCGGGTCTAAGCCGGCAGATTATTCGTCCCGTTAGGTCCCATCCGCGAGGCACGGGCAATCAGTTATCTCCGGCCGTGAGCCCTTCCGCCTACCGAGGTTGCAGGAAGCGCGTCCAGGTTGATCGTTACGGTCCTCGAGGTACCGCGGGTCATCTCGATTGCTGGGATAATCGAGGAGCCTGAATGAAGCCCCGTCTTCTTCCTATTCGCCGTTGATTGAAGCACCCTCGTAATACTCGCCCCCACCCCGACGCGAATTTATCGCCGGTTCATAAAGTAAAATCGCTTTAATCCCGGCCCCGTCTTGGGCCCGTGATCGCCGGCGAACGAACATTATTGAATAACTATGGACGATTATCGTCGGCTAGAATCATGGTTTACGACTTTGCGATACGGAAATCGGTAACCGGGGAAACAAGCGGAGGGAACGGATTAGCCGCGCGATTAGTCCGCAGGTAGCCGACGTTTAACCCTTTCTTTCGATACAAATTATTTCCTGATCATCGCTAACTGCTACCAGACCAAAGAAACGAAGGACAGGTGTCCGTGACTAAACTGCGGATTTCCATGTAAAATAAATTGTCCAGTCAACTTTTGATATTTTTATGCATTGCACGCAGTTTTATATAATAACAATAAATTTGCAATTTATCTAGCCAGCTTTGCCTTCTGGATAGTCTAACACTGATGCCTTATCCAATAATTGATTATCTGTATCGACGTTGCCTTCACGTACTCCTCATCACTCGCTCAATATTTTTGTTAAGGCCTTAACATGTTGACGTCATTCGGGCTGCGCGCAGATAATTTTCATTAGGTAGAAAATACCCCGTCGCGGCGACGGGTAACAGGTTTGTGTTGGCGTCACAAAATTTGCCAGAATCAACAGACAAGTCTCTTTGTATATTAAACACAGAGGTTCAAGAGATGGGCCAGTAATTTATCATCGTCGACGGGCGCGTCAACTTCGTGTTCGAGGCGGCTTTGATGTCGACGGGAAGAGTCGCCGCTGCTGCCGAACTTTCGTCCGCGGCCGTTCCCGATAGGAGAGTGTTTGCAGAAAAGCTGACCGACCAGCGGCTGCCATGATTTATTATGATTGCGTCCAACCGCTCGCTGCCGTAAATATGTACAAAGCTGATTTTCGGTTCGGGTAAATTGGCAAACGGATATTTTCAATCGCACGTCACCCGACTCTGGTACCAGCGAAGTTTCTATGCTTCACGCATAATTAAGCGAAGTTCGTACAATTTCTTCGTAGAGCGCATAGAAGAAATTCTAGTTCCGAAGCGAGTCCTGATTGGTTTTATGACGGAGTAACAGTGTATCGTTGAGAGGGGCAGAGCTCGAAACGCCGCGATCGGGGGTTGGCCAGCGGCCTTTAAAGGCAACGCTCTTTCTTGCGGTGAAATTTATCGTCGGTTAGCCGGTCAGGTGCAGAAACGACGGCGCCGTGCTCGTTTCCAGGGCGTAGGTAGCTCCCTTCGCGCACACGTACATACGCAGTACGATCGTCCGCGCGCGCGAGCACAGGCTGTTGAAAACAAAACTACCCGCGCGACCTCCCCCACCATCCACCCCTTGCCTTCCTGCCTATTTCACCGTTCTCCTTCTCCGCTGCCCGGTTCCCATTCCCGTTCCCGGCCATCTGCAGTTGCTACACGTGTGCATTATACACGCGCGATGCGCGATGCACCGCGAGGAGAGAAAGGGACAGCGAGGATCGTATCTCATCTGGCTTCCCTTCTGGCCTTCCCTCGCCGCTCTCCGTAGATATCGGGGCTCATACATTTTCATTCGGTCTTAGCGCGGTGCGCCTCGCCTTCGTGTGGGAGTAAGAGGCGCGAGGTACGGTCCAGGTGCGAGAAGGACGCAGTCGCGGAGCGGAAGGAACGAGGAGTAGCTGACTACAAGACCCGAAGGGAACCAGGACGTATCTACGAGTTTCTCCTAATAAGGGACTCGCCTTATCGCCGTTACTAATCGGCCCCGGCCTTACTAGGACGCGAAATAGACTCTCCGAAAGTTGGACAATCTTCACCCACCGCGGTGGTCAATTTGTTACCGGGAGACGCGGTCTGTCACCGACCTGATCTCCGCAACGAATCGCCCTGAATTCTATGAGTCGACGTACCTACTGGTTTTCCTCATTTTCATACAATACGCAAATGCCTATAAGCGTAAACCAATGAGATTAAATACAACACTAGTTGCTCTTTTAACAAAATTTGCTCACAAAGTTTAATATCGTTTGAATCCGGTAAATCATGCACAAAATGAAACTGTTCTATTTTGCTGAATTCAAAGGAGCATTTGTTACGAAAGATCGCATTATTACTAAGTTAGTTCGGAATAAATTGGGAAAGGCAGGCCTCGCTCGGGTCGGATCAGAATTTTTTCAACCCGAACACCTATCACTGTTGTACCTTAAACGAACGGCGTTCTCCGGCTGGGATTGTTGCCTCACTCCCGTACCGGTACACGATTTCGTTGTTAAACGAATTTTCATCTCCGCCTCGGCCCGTGTACACGGTGTGTTGGCAAACCAGGTAAATGTCTACTGAACAGCAAAAACGTGATTGCATTCCCCTCCCCCATCCGGTTGGATGCGACCGACCCGTTCGCGTTTTAGTCAAATAATACCGACCGAACGAGTAGGAAGGACGATGTCGCAATTGTTTGTAACGCTTCCCGCGGCTAATACCCTATCTTGTTTGCGCGCCGCGGCGTGCATTAACGTGCTCTAGCATCGGGATGAATTGCGGCTCGCGTCAATCATCCTTCTTTCGGCCATATTAATTTCTCAACTCGGCTAAGCGATAGGTTAACTGCGAACGACACTCAAACTAGGCAACAACCATATTTCTACATAGGAAATCAACCCCGATTGATCCCTTCTTATTTTACATGGTCACTGAGAGAAATTCAATTCGATAAAAAAATTTAATAGTGAACTATAATTTTTTATGCATTCGTAAGACGCATATCTAAATTACATTCTCTAAAACGATAAACGTTTTATTTTGCATAAAAGTCTATTAGTCATTTGGCGAACGATTTTCAGTATTGGCGAGAATATTTTTATATTGTCAGTTAACTCCCACGGTTCACCGCGGAACGAATCGACGAGAGAGAGAGAGACTGGCTACAACGGGGCAACCGACAATTCAATAACAATAAATCAGCGGGTAGCACGAAACCGACTACCCGAAGAATGTTGCTGAATGCCTCGCGCATAGGGCTATCGTATATTCCAGCCTACAAGGGGTATTTTTATGCGGCCGAGGAATACCTTAACCGAGGAGGCTCGACCGTGTTTACACGGTCCCTGAATGCGCCCCTATGCGCGGTTTTAGACACCCCGATAAGAGCCGTATATCGACTATCGAGACACCTGGCCGTTGCAATCCGTTGCCTCGCTATAAAACTAATCAAAGGCTTTTCTCTTTGGAATACCTTGCGGTATGTGGGCAGCACTAATTCAATATCGGCAAACGGTGAAAAAACCTGCGTACGAATAAACGTGATATTTTCCGACTCATATCTTATCCAATTATTCTGCAGTCTCTACAGAAAATGTTACACGCGTTTTTATCGGAAAGTTTACTGCACGAATGTACATTACGTTTAATTTGAACATTCCATACTTTATGTACATTAATTGTACTTATCGTGGATAGGATGGGTAAACAGCGGAGAGGCTCGTCGATTTGAATTTTCGACATGAATTCCAGCATTTCGCGAAGTGCCCGGTTTTACGACGAAAGATAGTAGAACCGGCGATGACATCAGGCCGTGGGTCGCGCGGGTACTTGACCCTGCTGTTTTCCATAATATGGTCAATTAGCGCAAGACGCGGCAGCGCCGAGCCGCCGTTGACTCATATTTTTTACGCTTTCTATGGGAATGAATTTATTGCTGAATGATGCGCCCCTTAATTCGCGTTACTGCGTCGCAACAGTAATACAAGTGTTGTAGTACGGAATGCGTTTATCAGTAGACTGTTTATACCAAATAAAAAATATATAATATTTAAATTTTTTACATAAAATCAGTTTATGTATCAGAAATGTTCCAATTAGTATTGGAATAATATGTCATATAAAACATCTGTTTCTCCGGTACATAAGGATTAAATAAGAACTGAAAACACGACATGAAGCAACAGAAAAATCAACATCACCGTCGCCCTATTAAAATCGGATGTCTCAATCCATCTTGCTGACCGCACAGCGAAGGATTCGCTCGTTGCGTGTATCCGCAACAGATTGCCTCACCAACTGACTGGTGCGTTGAACAGCAGCAGCAGCAGCAGCAGCAGCAAAAGGAGTATTAAAAGCGAGAACACTCAATCTAGCAGCGGGCGACAGAGAAAAATGCCCCGCGTCCAGTGTATGCATTTGGAAGCGTGGATCGGTTAATGAGCGATTAACATTTCACCGTTAACGAGCGACTGCGGCTCGTTACACGAAATCGGAGAGTGAGAGAGAGAGAGGGGGGGGAGGAGAAGTATTAGATCCCGGTGGCTGGTGAATTATCAAACCGAAGGACACAGGAGGGATTTGACGTTTACAACGGCTTAAAGAACTCTGTGAAATGAGTTATCCGTGAAGCATGGCTCGTTAACGAGCCTCTCGTTAAGAAACAAGAAAGCGATGGAATGTACCATGTATAATCTGACATTTGAACGCCCGCGCCATGCGAATCGGCCGCGATAGAACCGTTTGGCATTAACGAGCCGTTAATATGTCATCATTAACGCGCGCGAGGACACTGGGAACTGGCCGTAACAACCCTCGTTCGTACACGTGTAACCGCGATTTTACTTTCCCCGCAGCGACACGATTTCCAAGCGGTATTCACCCGATCGCATCGGCTCGGCTCGCGTCAACGTCCTGTCTCGCCGCGGGTTTCTTGACGTTTGCTAGATGGCTGCTCGCTTGAGGTGTTAACGAAGCCTGGTAATACGGCACACGAGCCGCTCGAGTGGTAATATGTAATCAGAAGTGAACGGTGGATGGACGTTTCTTCAGTTCAAGAATTTCCGCATAATCTCATCAAACACCCTTTGTACGCTCACAGTCTCTCCTTCGATCACATTTTCTAGTCGTTTTTCTGGACAGTACGTTTATACTTGTTAATTGAGACTGATTGACATTTTGATATTCACCGTACTGGATAGTCAATTACGCTCGTACATTTTATCACGACCGTAAATACGCTGATAACGATAAGGAATTTTGTCGAATTATGAGATTTTCTACCGAGGTGGAAAGAGTTCAAGCGATTTATGCTCTGTGTGTACCATTAAAAAAATGAAACGGATTGGAACACGGACGATTTCGTTCACGAAATTCGATGCTCGGACCGATAATTACATGCAAAGAAGCTCGGCTACCTCCCGGAGACACTTCGTCACGTAGAGAGGTAACGGGGACGAGGCGAGGGGCGGATAATGCGTATGGACAATTTGACATTTGCAAATAGGGCATCGGTTGTATTCAGTGGTCGTATCGGCGAGCAGCCAGCGTACGTGCAAATTACTCTGCCCGCGTAGGCGGAACAACGGGTTGATGCAACGGGCGAACCACGGTAAAGAGAGAGCGAGAGAGAGAGAGAGAGAGTTAAGTCGCTGTCGCGACGCGATGGAATCCGAATGAAAATACTCCCTACGAACTGTGTTCTAACTGTGCAAACATCACCCATAATTAAACATAATTCCTCATAATCATTTGCAATTTTATACACGATGTGCCGAAATTTAATAGCATCATAAAAGAATTGACCAAACAATTTGATATTTAAACAAGCTGATAAAACAGTTGACGAACGATGTGATAAATGAAATAATAATGAAGTTGATCGTTGAATAAAATGAATGATAAATAAATATTGTAGATATAGGATGCGGTAAAGGAGTTGCCTCGACCAGATTTATCAGCGGAGACTGGGTGTAGGTTTATCAGGGATCCGGCTACACCTCTCTGCTTCCCTGGGTGTTTTTATCACGTCGGCCAGGTGCTTCTGGTGCTCCGCGTGCGTGGGCGACGACGGAATATTCGGTGGCACGTGCACGCGTGCACTCTGCCACGTGCACTCGTATCTACTTCAAGAGTATACGGCGCGTAACATACATAAACAACTTTCGATAAACCCGGGACAGGCTTTTGCTACCAATCTCGCAGGCACGCATTTCGACTTACGATGAGAACTAAATTCTTGGCAATGAAAAAATGCTGACTATTCAATTACTTCCGACAGCCTGTCAGGCTTTCTAGTGCACATTTTCCTTCGTCGTTCAAGCAGCAGTTATGATAAAAAATGTCCCAAAACCAGCGTGCCAATCAAGGACATTGAACATTCTGATTCACGCAGATTCTTATGATGTCTAGTATAAATTTTTCTCAGACATCTTTTGCGAAACTTATGGCTGATAAAAGAAAGGAGGAGACGGTTGATAGAAGAGAGTAATGGAACAGGCAATGGCGGTGTCGGCTATCTAGCCGCACCCGCCACTAAATCACGAGATATTACCGGCATTGTGCTCACAATCAGTCGTAATGCCCACCACCGTTGCGCCGACACGATACGACCCCGTGTCAGAACATACCACGACCGGTCCCGGCTCGGTTACCGTCGATTTCCGATTATTATTCGCGGCGAACGATCATCGACGACGTTGCGACGCGACGTGGTTAGCGATACGAAGAGCCTCGTCAGTAAATCTGTACCGGTTCTCCGCTAAACGAGACGAGAAGTGGATAAATAAGCCGGGAGAGATGCGCTTGCCATTTTTGTTACCGAAATAAAAAGCTCGTATCACCGCAAATAAGTGAACGAACCTGCACTTTCTTCCGATGATTGGATGACACCAGTTGAATTTATTTTGTTAACTCAGTTTCCTGGAGATTGGCCAATTTGTAAATGCCAAAGGTTCTTTGAAATCGCGTTGAGAACTAGCGGAATGCTCGTTCACATTGAAAATTCCTTGGACCTGTACATTTATACATTGATTGATTGATAAACGTTGATTAGAGAATTGAATGAATCAATTCATTGATCCAAACATAATGTTCTGTACTCTCACTATTTTCATGTACGACATTTTCAGCGGCACAATAGCCGATTGTACCAAATAAACTTTTTATCTCGGTCTACATGTCGCTAACAAGAGTGATAACCGTTATCAGGAGGCCGCGCGGATGACAGCGGCCAGACAGAAGAAAATATGTGCATATGCATACGATTTATCAATAAAAGCATGTTTCTTTTGTTATACTGCTTACACTCGATTCAAATAAAAATTGTAAATCCAATATGAAAATTCGTGCAATTACTATAACGAGATAAATGTGATCCGTTCGCAATAAATTAGATTTTTGCAAGTACAGGTATTCGTCGAATATGAATCGCAGTCTTTGGGAAAAGATGGCACGGCGTTATTAGAAACAGTTCGCTTTTCCGGCGGCTCCGCGCTTAATGAAAAGCCGCCTTATCAGGCCGGGGCGGTCGGCCGAGCGCGGAGCGGATCTCCGTTCTCGCAGAAAGGACTCCGCGAGACGAAGCAAATTTATTGTGCTCGGACTTATATTGTCCCTTAAGAACAAAGAGGCCAACGCTGCCAACAAAGAAGATCGGCTCCTACGGCGGAGGCTAGGATGGAGGTCTCGTAGAAGACAAAGGAGGAATATATTGTTATACTGCGGTAGACGTATCATCGGTGCAACGACGAAATTAGGAGGACCTTCGTTATAAATTGTTTGATATTAAAGAAGCGTTCTCAAATTCCAATTGCAACTTCCTCATGACCATGAAAATTTAATTTCATAATAATAAATCCTGTTCAAATGTGGTGATTCTATTACAAAATATTTAAGACTTATAAATTATGCTTGACTATTATAGAATCCTTTCGCAATTTATTATACATATCTACGAAGATTTTAAGAATCCATAAACATTTGCTATATGTAATGATTTCATTTCGTAATACGAAATCTTATTCGATCTTATTGTATAAGAGAGCAGATCGATTCGCGTCATGCTAATAAAAACGAGGAAAAAAGTGTCCACGTTGGACGCGAGATATCTGGACGATCAGATGAATAATTCGAAGGAACGGAGAACGAGCGTCACCGATTTCCTGCTACCGTGCGATTGCTCGACTAAATTTCTGCCCCGAGTCACGCCGGATGCGTGATCGTCGTCGTCGTCTCGCTCGTCCCGGGGTCGAGCACCTCCGTGAAATCGGCAGTTGGGAGCCGCAGGATGCGTGCGATCAGTGCACACGGGTAAATAAGTAAGTATACTTACGGATTAGAGTATATCGGGGGAAGATCGGGTAATTGTTAACACGGTGTCACTGAAATTGCCGGGAATCGAAGAAATTACAGAGCGAAATGGACGGATCCTGCGTACGAAGTTACGGAATCGGTTCCGGGAACGAGCTGCATAAATGTGAACCGAAGGGGTAATCGCGGCCCGAACTTGTTATTGCAACTGCATCCGATCTTCCCTGTCCATATTTCATGAGCACACGCGTACGAGAAAGTGAAATTAATTCTAAGAACGAAGTCAGGCGAATTGCCTCGATGGGATTTATTACTTTTCCCATTAAATTACAATACGGAAAACGCGATTAAAAAGAATACAGCAAATGCATGCAACTGGAATATGAAATTGTATAAAAAATTGATCTGTAAAATATATGACGGATATTGCGCAATTAATATTATTGCATTTTTTACCAGTTTCATAATTGTAATACGCAACGCAGCAGAACGTAGGTACACGGATGAAGATTGCATGCGGTTTCACGTCGACTGATTGACGCGAGACGAGACCGCAAAAATGAACGCGACCGATCGCACGTTTGAACCGCAGCCATTCCATACCCAAAGAGCAATCTTTATTTTTTTTCAAAAACGGCTGGACCGCGTTAGGAACGAAACGAATACGTTCTTGAGCACATGCCCTGATGACGAACTAGCGGCGTTAGAAAAACTGTACTGCAACAGCTTTCAGGAAATAGTGTGAATATCAAAGATACGTGTTCTAGATGGATATTAAGATTGCGGTTACAATGTAACGTTTCACTTATGGCATATTGTTTCAAACCTATTTCCTGACTTTTATCGATAAATTGCAGTGTGAACTTGGCGCGCAGAACGTTCTGCAATATAAATACAGACTCCGGCGATCATAAACTCCTATACAATATGCTAGATACTGTGATATCACAGTGTATCCAAGATCGGGCATAGTTCGCCCGTGATAAAACGGGCAGAAAACGGTGATAAATATTCGCGAATCCTTATCCCGTTTCCAGTTTCAGCTCTCGACCGGACGCGAACGTCTATTTAATCGAACCTGGCGCCTGATACCGACGACGAAATAAATTGTAATCTTCCCGCGGCCGTAGACCACAATGCGTGCGCGCGATCGTTTAACGAACGCACAATCGTAAACTGGCAAATAGCGACGCTCCTAATAACGGCGCGACGCTGTAAAAGTTATCAACGCGCGCCGTTCCCCCGTTCGAATAAATTTTATCGCCATTATCGAGGGCCCTACGCCGCCCACGCGCGGATATTCCTATTCCGCTGAATGAAATATTTCCTATTCAACATATTTTTACACGATGCCCAGGCCATTCTGCTTAAATCACTCCAGTCTATTTGTGGAATTGATAACAGGCGATTGCAGAAGAATCTTCTCCACTATTCCGAGACAATAAGGAAAACGTTGATCTATATAACAAAAATTCGACTCGGTTCAGAGGATTCGTGACAGATATTCGATAGGTCTCACGAGTTTTAGTCAAATGATGCAACGAACAGTGTGAATGACATGTATAAAGTACATGATAATATTGTATAAAGTTGACGGAGGTTGAAAATCCAGGGAATGAAAATCTGGAGGCACATGGCCGGGGTCCAGATAAAACGCTGATAAACGACAGATCGGAGATAAGCGGGATACGCGTGCGGCGCAGACGATGTGAATGCACCCTTATCTAACCAAACCCCCTCCTCCCTCCTTCCCTCCTCCTCTCGCCGTCCGACGTCATTTACAGCCACCCACTCGTCGTCGTGCAACTCGATTGCAGTAGCCTTGAAGTATGCAGCGTGGAGAACCAAGGTCGCTATTTACAACGGCCCGCGTCGAGGGAACACAATCACTTTCGAATTGAGCGTATTCCGCTCGTTTCGTCTACTGGGTGACCATAAAAAAAGTCTGACCGATTCGTCGACGACAGTTGACGAAACGACGTACGATGGAGTTAATGGAATAAATCGTTATGCCGTTTCACGTTGGTCAAGATTTGTAGTAATATCAATAAATAGAGATGTCAGTTAGCGTCGATTCGACGTGTATATTAATATCGTATTAGGAAATGTTGGAAACACGCAGGAGGAGGTGGCAGAACGAGAAGAAAGTAGGAGGTGAAGATCAAACGCGAGGGGCGGGTGAGAAGGGACGAGAGAAAATCGTTTGCAATTTATGATAGCCTCCAGGACATTGTTCCTGCGTGTGATGATGAAAAGCGAGGAGCGAGGGGGAGGGTAATGCTGCTACTGGTAGTGCGAACCGACAAGATGCATGACTAGAATGCCTGAGTGCTTGATGCTCCTTTCTTAGAAATCAGCTACGTGTATCCCTTTTAGAATAACGGATACAATTCTTGCTTTCTAATCAAGTACATTTTCATTTGTCTTGACATATGAAAGCGATAAAGATATTGTGACTCTATTAGTGTTAGCTCGAGGAGGAAATATTTTCCTCAATTTTTACAATAGTTGAAATTGAACTTTGAACTATAAGATCATTCTTTCGTCAATCGTTGGACACTGATAAGAAGTTGCTCGTCGGACAGTTCTGCCACGTCGTCGCGTTTACTTGACTGTTAGGCGCGAACGCAGCTTAATTATTAAAGGGAATCGATAGGGAGACGTCACGATGACGGGACACGAAAAAGGAAGGGTACACACAACGCGAAACTGTAGTGGATGGACGTGACGCGAGCGCGATCAATCATCCCCGCCGATTTAAAGACTGTACACGTAAAGCAGAACCGGAATAGAGTAAATGGAAGACGATGGTTGAGCTCGACGTTAAGAAACGCGTGTTTGATGATGAAATACTAGAGAGGAAACGGACCAGATACCGGGACGATTCTGTGATTATGAGAGCCGACGGACGAAGGCCCTGTCAGTGAACGTCTTCTGCCATTCGCTGTAGAGGGAAAAAAAAAGATGGAGAGGCACTTGGAACATAGCGTCCGTATCTCCGACTTCAATAACGATTGAGTATAGAGGGAAATTCACACCGTGTTATTTCATGCATGTTTCCGATAGCCGAGTTGTTATTTCGATTTTTACGATTGACGTGCAGGGGACGACAAACTGTTTTCGGTATTTTAGAATAATATACGATTAATTGGATGAAAATGACAGAGGAAAAACATGATGATCAGTGGCGTGACGTGATTACAAATTGAATCTAACTGATTCGAGATGATATCAATTTAGCGTACGTGCGCTCGCTTCCTTTCACGCTTGAAATCAATAACGCGAAACCGATTGCAGAAACCATTACTGCGGGCAGCGAACAATTTCTTCAAACACCTAGCGACCGTAATTTGAAATCCTTTCTGGAACCTCATAAATTTTCCGGAACGAGCATCGGTAATTGAAGAGTGGAAACCGGCGCGCGGCGCGCTGCTCCGTTAACCGTAACCGGAAAAGGTGTTTTTTCATTTCGAAAATACAGTTTTCGCCTCCTGCCATTACGCAGCCGGGCCGTTTTCACTTGTACGTAATGGCCGAACGATAATTACCCAGAAACGACGACGACGTCGACACGCCGCCGTGGCGGTGAACGTTTGTTTTTACAAACGGAACGACGTAATCGTAATGGTCGACTTCCAGCTTCGGTCGGGCTCTCCTACCTTGGCCGAATTCCATCGAACGCCTACTTCCTGTCGAGCCTGTCTGAATACAATCCTACCCGCGTTGCGTGCCACGGTTTCTCTCTGTTTTTCATTCGCTTAACTGTGTTAACCCTGTTTCATTATCGGGCTGCGTCCCAATTCACATACTTATGGAAACAGATAGAAAAGCTAAAGAGAAAATATTTAAACATTCTAAAATCGCTATTGTTCCACTTAATGGCTGGGTTCATTTCGAGCGGATGAAGTTTTGACAGCCGTCCCTTTATCTCTTCAGAAACGAAACCGACGTTTAATCGCTGTTTAAAACCGCGAAATTACATATGCCGTATTATTGCGTTCAGAGGTCGTTAGAGCAACAATGGGCTGCTCCTCGTTAAACAATTGAAGATACAAGACGCCCATTTCCACAAGCATCCCCGCGCCTGTCTCGCGAACCGATAATTATCCATGCCCGCAAACCGGGCTTCTCGAACACCTTTCTTTTTGCCATTTAAACTGGAAAAGGATTCGCGGATGTCTTTTGGCAAAGGAACATCGACGAGGAGTAGGGCAGTCGAAGGAAGAGAAGGTTTCTTCCCACGATCTGGCCCCAGACATTTGGTCCAATAATAACATTAATTTCGTCTACTGAGGAAACCTATTGTCCGGCTGATGCGTCCTGCAGCGGATGCAGCCCTTTTATTCCATATTACACAACACTGTGATGCAGGACTTCACCTGTTTCGTTCCTATCTCTCTCGCTCCGTTCCTCCTTCTTTCTTTGTCCGTCTTCCTATGGTAACGTTCTATCGGTTACTCGACAACCAACAATCTTCTAATTAATCTTTTCGTTGATTCACGGTCCTGACAAAAAGCCCAAATAACAAGCACTTTATTTTAGAATAAAAAATCGTCTAATGTAGTTCCTCTCTCTCTAATATCTCATGGATAATTTCTAAATACGTTTCCCAAATTGCCAATCTGTTTATCATTTGCTCGCTTAATGACTCGAGCAGTATCAATTTCTATAAAATGCGCTAATCGTCACTCGAAAATCGCACATCGAATCTAATTTCACCCATGCTGAAACTCTTAAACGATTACTCATCCGGTCGATCGTAGCCAAGACATTAATTAACCGCGTGTACGGTTAGAAGAAAGTCGAGGGGCGTCGATGAACACGAGAGGCGATAAAAACACGAAAACGGGAGAAGGAATAGCCACGAGTCGTGTTACAATTTCGAAACGCCGCGCCGGGGCAATAAATCCGGCGAACGTTTCTAAAGTGCTTGCAGTCGGATTGCGCAACGGCGCGGCGTCAAGCGCGGTTCAACGACTTCGTATTGCGATTTCTCTCTTCATCCGTTGCACTATCGTTGTTCCCTCGCGAAAAGCTGGTCGAACCTTAATTATTTATTTGAAATTAAATCACGAACTGTTCTTCAGTTAAATGCTAATATCCACGGTTCCACTCTCATAATTTTATAAAACCGAAGTTATCAGATGTTAAACTCTCGTGGATTATTAGGTGTATATACGAAGTCAAGTGCGGTGCAGCTGGAAGTGCTGCGCATTCGGATGCAGTTTTTATCGATCTCGTTACGCAGGGGAGATGAATTTTTTGACGGGACAGTAACAGAAGACGGGGAACCGTGTTCAGGTCTGCGTGTCGGAAACGCGGTTTGACGCAAAAAGCGTGGATCGCGGAGTGAGATTCTATCGAGGGAATCCCAGTTTGAAGGAACGGATGCGAATATTAAAACGGGACTCTCGAGCTCAGCGGCGTTTATATTCGTGTTACGGCGCATACGTACGTATCCACGGGGGGAGGCGTAGCTCCGATGCAGGTAGTCATTAGGCCGCGGGTCTCGCCTCACCTTCTCGCGGTGCGTTTTCGCGTTTTTGCCGCGGACCCAACCGCGACCGAGGAAAAAGTCGATTGCCGCTGCGCGTATATGGAATATCCATGATTCGGTCTTCGGATCCGCGTTACTATCTGACCGAAGAACGATTTCGATTCGCCTGCTGCGTTTCGCTGGTTCGATTCCGGAAGTGTAAATCGCGAGATAATTCTCGAAAGGTTCGCGCGTTGCGAGAGGAATTTTCTGTTGCACGCCTTCATTACCCGGTAGAACGGCTCGCGAGAAACCGTTTCATAAATGATAATGCGAACGATTTTTATTCAATCTCGATAATGTTATGTCAATAACATCGTTCAATTTGTTTAATATTAATAGGAAGGGGCGAAACGAACGGTTTATTACTGCGTATCGGGGGCTAATTTATTAATTTTTATTGCACGACCGGTTACTCGATATTAAAAACTGAGCAACGCTTTATTACGGCGGACGCCGCCGGTCCGCGAGTGTACGTTTAAAATAATTGCCAGGACGCCGTGGATTATTATTCAACAACGAATAATAAATTTTTCGACGTGACAGTGTGGAATTACCGGGAGTTTCATCCGTCACATGGAGGACGCAGGTGTATGTAAGTACGTCCTGAAAAATCCGTCGATCGATAGAGCGTATCGGTATATCGGGAAAAGATCGGGCCCGGTAAAGGAAACGTGATCGAAGATGTTCCATGAGATCATAAGACGCGATATACGAGCAACAGCCTCTGGCTCTTTGTTTCTCCGTCTATCATTGTCCGATACCCTCGCCCTCTATCGCCGATCTACCCGGTCCACCCTTAATAAATATAATAGTAACCAGTCCGGCGTACACTGTCATCCTCCTTGAGTAATTTCTTCCTGTCGATCGTAGATAACGTTGCCATCGTTTTGTCCAGCCCGAGACCCGGTCCCGGGTTCACGACCGATTAGTTACGTCGAAACCAATCGGTTTCCGAGGTTCTAACATTTTCGTAACGGTACTCTAAATACCCGAACGAAACCCCCATAAAAATCGTCATCAAAGCAAATCATCGTTACATGTATGTTCTATTAATGATTGGTAATCAGTAGATCGAGAGAGCAAGATATAGAACGCTTCTTAATCAGCCGTAATTATTCTTATTCCCGTGTTATTTCCATCAACCAGGAAGAGGCAACAAAAAAAGGAAAGATTAATATCAAACATCAGAGCTAGTCCATTATCAGAGGTAAAAGCAGGGGAACCCGAAGCGAGGTGACGCGGTGGTGTCGTGACAACAGCGTGAAGGCTCTTTCGCATCCTATTCCAATTTTGTTCGTATCTCATTATCGTTGATACCGGTGCTGGTAGATGGTATCGCGAATAGAAAAGAGAGAGAGAGAGAGAGAGAGAGAAAGAGAGAGAAACAGGGAAGGAGAGGCTTATGCAAACAGCGTAAGATCGGCCTCTCCCATTCTGTCGCGTTCCTTTTCGAGCCTCCTCCCATGAAACGTGTCCACGCGTTTAATGCCGTCGCTCACGCACGCACGCACGTGTCCCGCGCGATCCTCGCGTCCATTTCCTGCTAATTAAATTAGTGTATCGGCCGCACTGTGACACGTTGCATCCCGTCGCGCCGCGCGCCGTGTCGTGTCCGCGGGCAAGTACACACTATGTACTTGTCTCCTCTTTCCGCCCTTGCGGGTTTAACGACCCCTCTTGCCTTCGCCGCTGCCTCCATCTTCATCAGTCCTGGCCACCCGATTCCCAGGAGCCTCGTATACGACGCGACTGTTGTTCTCATTAGGGTAAAACCGAGTCGGGCCGCGAGACGCGAGCCAGATCGCGGACGTTTTCACGAGCCGGGCACGCCTCGTTAGACGCGATAGACGCGCGGGGAATCGACTAGAACCTGGCTGATCTGAGCTACACCACTCAGACGTTTCTATACACTTTATTTCGTGCTTATTTTCATCTCCCCTTCTTTCTCCATTCACTTTTGTATCAGACAAGCTACCAAATGTTTCCGATTCTATTCGCTGATTGATTGGGTATACGATTCTATTAAATAGACAGCGACTGTTCTTAAGGATGTATAGACCTACACATATAC
>NW_017139975.1:364200-381478 GCF_001652005.2 Ceratina calcarata | reverse complement strand
TTGTTCATTTTTTAAATATTCGGTATAATATTTCATTCAGATAAAGATTACTTTGCCAAGGGTTGCCAACCAGTTACAATCAGTCAGATATTCTAGTCTCGTATATTGTATGAAATAAAGTTTATGTCACTTCGTATCAAAGAATGCTGCAGCGCTAAATAATTTTATCTGCGAGTACGTCGTAACCATCGAGGCGGGGTATAAAACGGCCGAGCGTTTCTTTCACGATAATTTCGCCGGTTACCTGGAACTCGATATTCGCGTTGCTCACCCCAAAAAGGAGAGAACAATATTCCTCGTCCGCATTCCACCGGGGGGCAACCATTTCTCAAAGCAACTCGTGCAACCATCAAACACGGCGCGGCGCACTATCATCAAGGTAATTCATCGCGGTGCATGGCATCCGGGGAACGCATCCCCGGCGGAATGGTCGACGCGAAAACGTTCGCTCGCCCTCTTTTTCGCTTTTTTCTCGTCAACGTCAAAAACCAGTCGCGGCGACCCGGTTCCCTAAGTGGAACGACATTATCGAGGGTCACGATCGGCACGAATTAAATTTGCAGAACACCGCCGTGACAGGGCCCTGTTAGGAAGGAACCCGTCCCGTCGCGTCGCACCGGAAGTCGCCAAGTAGGGAAAACTCGGAGCACCGGCCGAATATAATGCGTACGGGAGAGACGAGTATGGTAATGCGACGCGGGTACCTACGTGCCTGGATTTCGCGATATCGGCATGCGTTATCGAAACAAACTATTATTTCGATAATGTACCTACGTGCAACGTAACGGGAGAGCCAAAAATTCATTACGCACCAGCGTATTAATATTCCCGTCGAAATTACTGATTTCTCAAACGTACTGCGTCGAACGATTCATCAATTAACTCGTCGGATGGTTCGTCAAATTTAATTACTCATTATTCTTGTACCACTCCAAGTTCCTATTTTTTGATCAATTGATTTATCAATCCCAATTGTTCTACAAATTCATTTGCCCGTATTAACTCGTTTATCAAATCAATAAATCATACACTTGACTTCCTATAAATAAACGATTCGCAATGAAAACTGGATTTCATAAGCGAAATAAACATTACATGTCTGTCATATAAAAACCTGTTACTTATCAAATCTGACTGCATTATTTGATCTTTCTGTTGATCATATTAATTGATACATTTATAAACATTTATCATGTGGTATTTTAATCGAGACGATCGTTTGCATGAATCGCGCCAATTATTTGCACTTTATATCATTACGCATAAAAAGTAGCCGTGCCAGGCGGATTTTATTCCTGCTACGTCGAATCCGCCGGGTGTCCGAATTTCGAAAAAAGTTAATTGGATGATCGCTTACTCGGCGTCACGCATTCATAAATTGTTGCATAATCGCGGCCGGGCCGAATAAAACGCTGTGGCGTTCGATAATCGAGGGGCCGTGATCGATTTTGATGGGCGCGAGGCGAGAGTAGGTAGGGGAAGACGTTTCTTTTGTGGCGATCGTAATTAGCTGCTTGTAGAACAAGTCGTTCGACCGATTACGCTCTTTTTCCCTCTTTTGCAGCCACTGACGAGTTAAGGGTGATTAATAACCGGCAGTTTTTAAACGCGGGCACGGAAAAAAAAAATTCGCTTTGATGAGAACGTAATTAATTGACGCAATTTGTAACGCCGTTACCCATTTCATAGTTTTAAAGTGTCGGATTTTTTTTTAATAGTGATGTACGTCTGATAAATTGGAACAACAAATTACACGTCTCAATTAATTTGATGTGTGCACAAAAAGGTCGGCTAGAATTAATGGTGGCACTCGCGTGATTCTGATAGCCCTATCGAATCGGAGATACAGCAAGCATTCCGAACGATCTAATAAATGTACAGTCCGCGCATATGTGTTTCTTCAAAATCCTTGTGCACCCATTCTAAGTACTGTCGAAGCACGCATTGATTATATTTCTTATTACTTGCCAATGTGTATAATATTGATTTTCCAGTAGTTCGAACGCCGAACGAGGACTGAACGAGCCATTTGAAAATTCAGTAGCACAGGACTATGTATATATTAACTAAATAATCAGAAACAATGGTAAAACATTATGAAACGTAATAACACGATAGTGTTTGACTCGTTCACGGCTCGTCGACGGTATAAACGAACCTTTAAACATACTTTACGAGCCGACTTATCGATCCGCGTTCTATAAGACAAAACCCAAGTAAATAAGAACACAAAAAAAAAAAGCAGAGTAAATCGCGAACGACACTTTCTCCACGGGTTTGTCGCTCGGTAAACGATTTTTCCACCTCCCTATTATCGTTGAAAAGTATTTATCGGCCGGCCGATAATGCGTAATTAGCATGACAATGGGCAACGCGAAGGAACCGGTGTTTTACCTCCGTTCAACGGCAGTTAAGAGTGGCCGGAACGTTTGACACCCGAAGGATCGATCGCCGGTTATCTCGGAATCCGTGTCTCGTTGGAATTCGAATAAATCTTTGCCACCTTTTTTATGCTCGCGGCCCGGCCACGAGCCCGGATTTCACTGGATTCTAATTCATAGTGACCCGCGTCGCCGCTAATGATATTCCGACCCACGCCTCGGCACGGGCCACGTTAATTACACGCTCGTGACGCTCGTGAACAATGTAAAGCGCAAATTGGCCGGCTAATATCGGTCGCCACGTGCGCACGTGCTCCGACGCGGAAATTGGAAAAACGGGCCGCAAAAAGATTGCTTATCCACTTCTTAATTCACAGAGACAAGTAATTTGCTCGGCTCTAATCGTTACCGCAGTCACTCCCTTTCGCAAGAAGTGTTTCGTCGAACGGAGTAACAATTTTCAATAAAACTAAACGATCGAAAAAAAACTGCGGTGCATTACTCGGACTTTTTAACCGGCGGCTTGCGGGCACAAAGCAACGGATATTAATCGAACGTCAGTTATTGATGACTTGATCTGCCACCAGGTGGTAGATTCCGATTCTAACCAGGCATTGAACGTTATTAAAAGAGAGGGACGAGCGGTTGCACCGGGGCAGAGCAGTGCGGACGAGGCCGGGGACGGAGGTACACGGGAACGGAGAACCCGCGGCTGGTTTTTGGTTTACGGCGTGGCGATGTTTGACTAATGCTCCGCAATTTCGGCTTTTGTTGCTCTCGCGGCGGGCGACCGCACAGGAAGGAGGCTGGTTAACCAACCCCTTCGATCATCGGTCTACCACCCCGCTGCGAACGCTGTTTAGGAAGCGACGATGATGTTAAGAGGGTCTGCTGCCCCGGCAATTTTTTAATCGATCATTTCTTGTTGCTCTCGGGAGCACCCTGTATCCGTAACGTGGCCAATATTTCACACATTCAACATATAAAAGCAACGCACCTTCTCAATCAATACTTTCTTCGATTCAATCCTATATTGCAATATTTCAGAATTGAATTAATGCGTCGAAGATTTGTAAAACATCTACGTTTTTAATTTACTACGAATGAAAATGTGTAATTTTCACAAAAGAATCGAAATCAGATCATAGTTGATGATCGGCTGTTAACGTCGATGGAAAATGGGAAAAGGTGAAGTTCGAAAGGGGAGCGGACAATCGCCGGATGCCGGAGGGTCGCGCCGACGACGAGAGAACGCAGGTGTGCCTCGCCACGACAGCGGTATTAACGTGGTGCCGCTGTACCGATATCGTTATAATATGCAAATGCGTTCCCGCGTGCACGAGGAGCCGGGCAAGTACAAGCTACATACTCGCTGAACACTGAGAAATTCTTAGCTGTGAACCAAAAATTATCCAATTCATTTAAGGTTCGTGGATTCAATTTAAGGAAACCTGAAGGATCGGACGAAAATTTGTATTTGATGTTTACTAAGAATTGTGACGGTCAATTTGTTTCACGTTATGAATCCGTTTAAAGATAAGGAAGTCATTTTACGTTTCGACTTGATGTCTACTTCAAGAGTCGACTAAAGAGATGGTCAAAGGTAAATTGTATAATGGAATTTTAATAGCGGAGAACGTTATAGCTTGCCATGAGGCAAAGTTTATAGCATGATCTCGTTTCGTCACACACGTTAACAACAGTAAAATGCCAGAATATTCCCCGGAGCACCGAAAGCTGCTTCCCAGCAATCGAGAGACAAAAGGGGTCAGACCGAAACCGTGACTCGTTAACATCATTACTCGACTATCCTCTGCTCAAAATCTACAGTTGTATCTTCGAAACGAACGCTCCCGTGACCAGGCAAAGAAGTGATCGCAGCAAACGTACGCCCGCGCCGTGCCGAACCTATCTGCTGTACATTCCCGTCCACGAGTATCCTGACATCCCCGAGATTTAACGGAGAACAAATTCAAAGTGTCATACTTATTTTCAAATCGAACCCTTTCACTGATTTGTCCATTGGTAGTAATAGAAAAATTGGCTACGTTTCCAATAGAATTGTACGTGGAGAAGTGGGCGTTCAGAGGGTTCACCGTTGAGGTACTTATGGACGGGATTGTACTGAGCGACACAGTCTGGCTCCCACGGTATCTTTATTTCAATCGTTATCTTAAGTGTTCATTAAACGTCCAGTTACCGGTGCGAAGGAGCGAGCGAGAGGCCGGATTACAATAGGCAGCTAAACACGAGCCAAGGGGACAGGTAACAACGCGCGAAACGAGCTTGCACCAGCCACGGTTAACGTTTAAAAGGAAAAAGAAAGGAAAAGTAAAGAAACTGCGGCGTATGTATATATCTGGTTAGCCGAGGCACCTGGATATAGCAGATCATCGATCGCGATATCGGTCCGTTCAGCCTCCTTCGCGAATCGAATACCTCTTTATTTACCGTCGATAGATCACACGCTTCCAATTCGCGGCTTGTACCTCGTAATTCAACCGAGTCGTTACAGCATATTTAATAATACACACCGGGAGAGTTCAAGCGAGTCTCGCGCTGCCACGGCACGCTCACGTTCGACCAGAGCTGAGAGAACTGATCGGTGAAAAAAAAAAAAAGAAGAATTCCTTCGCCTTCTGGCGAATCGAACGCCACGTGGCCGATTTCCGAGAACCTTGTCACCTGGACTCGCGGATATCAACGTCCAATTATCCGCTGGAAACGAGAACGGTTTTTTCTTATGCTTCATTTCTCTGAAGCGTTCTACATTTGTATGCGTTCGTACGTACTGTATCATTTTCCAGTTAATTGTCCGAAGGAACCAACGCGGAGTGACTCAACGAGAGGTATCGTGTACGATTATTTTTTTGTTCAAAGATTTAATCGGATCGTGCGTATGAATTTATTATGAGATTATGTAAATATCTGCCAGGCTTCAGTATTAAGTCGATGTCTGTATGCTTTTTTTTCTTTCGACTGTTTCTCAGGAAAATAGGGCAATTTTCTTTATTGCTATATTAGAAATTGTGTCTGTAACAAAAAACTGGATCTGACATTCTTACACGATTGGACTGGGAAAAAGTGTGAGGGTGACGGTCAGCATTGGAGCAATCGCGATCGGGTAGCTGTCGCCTACACTTTGTCGGCGCGGCGACCTTTGCTCGCCATCGTGATAAATATATTAAACCGCGGGCCGAGTTCGTGAGCGGCGATGACTCAGTTGGTTCGCGACCGATTATCGAGCTCCGTGCTCCGTGCCGATTTGCTCTTTTTAAATCTCGGGACCCCGCGAAGAAAAGCCCAGCTGCCGCCGTCCGATCCGGTCGCCAACATACATTTGCTTTCAAGCAACACGTGTTGTCTCTGACTCGGCGTGATTCATCTGGTCGCTACTAATCGACTTCCGTTAAATCAAGTGTCCCCACGATTGGCCAATAGTCCAACGGTACCGCCGAACCAGGTGAACGTTCCGAACCCCTTGTTACGTATAATATCAATTTGTGCAATGCACTAATTGAAAGTAAATAGCGAACGCAAATAGAAATAGTTTTAATTTTAGAATTACATGTGAATCTGCTTATTGCCTCATATGTTAATAGACAAATGGAAAACGTATCTTCGATTTGCACTTTTCAATTCATACTGGAGAGACAATTATACGCGACATAACTGTTCTACACTGTGGCTAATTTTCGAAAATCTTAAGGGGTTTCGACGTTATTTTCGAATCAGACGCAGGGGATTAACGGCACATTAATTTCGCCGAGAGAATATACTCGGTTGTCAGGTATAATTGCGAACGTTTCTAAAATAGTGAGATCCGGCGGAGCGCGTATTTATACATCATTAAGAACAGATGTGAGTTAGGTATCTCGAAATACGCGAAGTCTGTCAATCAAATCCCAGCTACTTCCGCGAATCCGAAGCTCGTTTGGAAGTATCAAATCAATGGTAATCTATCAGAGACCCTCGCCGCTTAATAGTGTGTACCATTAATCTGGAGAGCGAATAATGCTTACCGCGAAACATATGCGCAACGTAAATTTATATAAAATATAATTGACGGTGACAAGTTTCTCTGGACGTCTTAAGATCAAACAGTGATTTAGTCCTTTGCTAATTCGAAGCAGTCAAGCCAGTTGAAAGAAAAGTAGCTATTTTTATTTTACAAAAGCAAACGTCAATTACAGTTGCCTATGTAATTTAAACTCGAGTGACTCTAAAACAAGATGTAATTAAAAGTATGGATTAAACTGTTGGATACGTGTCCGCACTTGGATAAGATCATTGATTATCCGCGAGACAGAGCAAAAACAGGAAAGGAAAACACGGAATATAAAGTAGAAATCGTCTGGGTGTATTTTCCCGGTACAGCGTTTCGTTCCATCAGCGTTTTTAAATAATTGAACGACTCGTTCGCGTTCGGCCGCGGAAGATCGTGCCGCGACTGGCATTTGCATACCGCGGCCCGACCGAGAGCAGCCACCGTCAATTAATTAATACTAATTAATCACGGATGACGATGAGGCCGACGATAAAACGGACGTCACAGTGTCGCCAGATCCCAAATACTTTTTTCCTTTCCTTACTTAAAATAATATTACATAATATATAAAAACAGAGAATATCTTGCTGATAATATAAGTGTTACTGTCTTCCTTCTTTGAAGGATGGAACTAATTATTGTTCACGTTTAATATTTATAAAAATGAATTGACACAACCATCCACGGTTTGGTACATGATCTTAAAAATTTTTAGCGAGCCGGCTTCTCGTTTACAGGAAAATTTAGTTGCACCGCATAAGCAAGTGCAGGTGTACAGGGTTTCGAAACGCGACGCGACGCCGCGCTACTAATTAGCGGCACCAATTAACGAGCGGCTCTCTCGCGCTCGAATCCGTTCGAGAGCCGATCTCCGTCTCCGTCGCACGACACGCGTTCGTCCTTCTCCGAATAATTTGGTAGCCGCGGTTCGGCTCCCACTTTTCCATCCGTTTTATCTATCGATCTCCTCTTCTTCCCCCTCGGGCACCACCACTTTGGCGTGCGCCGCGTTCAGCCATTTTCATTTTGCGGATTTTAATTTTCACCTTTTTCCATTAAAACCGAAATGAAAAGGATCGGGCCATTTTCAACCCCCGCCCCCCGCCGGGTTCTTTGTTACCCATCTGTACTCTCTTCAACCGGACAACCATTCACGCACTGTAATCCGTTCCGCGTCGAACGTACTCTTCCACGATCGGGATTTTTCCCATTTCCATGTTTTGTTTTCTTTTTCTGAGTGAACGGATTTCAACGATGGAGTTGAAATTCGCGTTATCTTTAGCAGAACAGATTGAAGGATTTCCCGTTCAAAGAATATTCTACGAACTCTTGTGAACTATGAATTATTTATGGAGATAATGCGTTTAAGAACTTATTATAAAGATTCTTTGTTCGGCCTGTTTTCCTCTGAGAATATTAACCCCGAGAGTGGAACGTCACGCGCTTTGTGTACTATAGCAGTTAATAATAAATACAGATAGGCTGTCGCGTAAAGAGCGACGTGGATGAATAGAGAACGCTATAAACGGACATACGGAGTGCGCGGAGAAAAAGTTTCGGGACATAAAATTACATAACACTGCGCCGTCTCCATAAATCAGCTCCGTCAGAATGAGAAATCGCCATTTTTGGTCCCCTTTGCCAAACGCGACCCCACACAAAACCCGAAGCATATTTTCTCTACACGTTTCAATCGGTGAATTCTGATTTGCTGTTTGCATCGAGTGATTCAAATGGAGGAATTCTATTAAAAATGACACGCATTAAATCGAATAATCAAATAACGTGAAATTTAATATGGTTCCGAAACGTGATATCATTTCATGAATTTCATGGATGACTTGATACATTTCTACCATAAACGACCGTTTGCTATGCAACGTGACTGGAGAACATAACAGACCCATATAAGAAGTCCCGCAAGAAGGTGCAAGAATTGAAAACAGAGAAAAAACAGTTATCAAGAATGGCGGAGAACATAAAAGTGGTCAGGGCAGCTGCGGGCACCGCCACGGGTGAAAACGTCGTGAAAACCAGAAGGCGTTCCGCGGACGCATTTAAACGTAATTTCCATGAAGCCGGCTCCGTATAATTACGCCATTAGGACCTCTTTAGAGTCCATTTAAAGTCATAATCACTCAACAAGTCGGCCCCGTGGCATGGCGGCGTGCTTTCTCGCCGCCGATTTCACCACGCCGTCCGTCCCCCCCTACCCCCCTTTTCACCTTGCACTCTTCATCCTCCGCCGCTTTGTTCCTCTTCCTCTGCCAGCTATTCCTTATCCTCCGGTGCCAGTCCATCTTTCTTCCTTGATATTTGCTTCTTCTAACTCATCTTTATATTTTTGCTTCGATATATGTATATACTTCTTTCATCCCTGCACGTCTTCTTCATCCCCTACTTGATTCCTCTTCTAAATTCTGTTATTCTTCATTTTCTGCTTTCCTCAGCTCTTCTTACTTTGATACTCGGTTTCTCTATATCATCTTTATTACTCGATGTTTACTTTGTTTGTTGTTAGGTTCCTTTACTTCCTTTTCATCTTCTGGCGTTTAATTCTTGTGCTCCTCTGAACGGAGATGTTGCCAGAAATCTTCACACGATAATAAAACGGGCGTAAATCATCGGACAATGGCAGAGAGTAGACACTGTAGACAGTCAAGTATTCCTGTTCCTCGTCGCTTTATCCTGTCGCTCGGACGCTCGCATACACGCGCGACGTAAATCAAACCCCGCGGATATACTATTGGACGTGTATGCTTCGAAAACTTCCTTCTTCCCTGTTATTTGGCAATACCGTTTGATAGAAACTGTGTTTTATACTCATTTACAGTTTGATTCGTTCGAATGCGAATGTTAAAAAACAATTTGAAACGTTTTACGTTGTATAAGGATATAAGTTAAACTTAATTTATTTGAGATTATGTGTGAGGTAAATGGCTTTAGCATAAACTGAAGGATCTGATTTATGAACTCATTACAATGGTGACGCGATGATGATATTATAATCATGAAACATGTGTTTCTATTCTATACGTATACGTGGATGATCTGTCTAATGGCAAAGGCAACGTCCTTCGCATAACTCAGTGATCATCGTGGATAGTGATAGATCACTATGATATATCAATGCACGGTTCGTTACGATTTCTCGCGGTCTCGTCCTCTTGGCTAGAGGAAGGTGGAAAATATAATTGGCCTGGAGAAAGAACGATTCGATCGCATTGACTTCCCACGTAGCTAGCTGCCACCTAAGCAACTTACGTATCTTCTTAATGTCACCGTGACGTAAACCCATTGTTTCACACGACTGTTCGCGGAACTCCCGTAATTAGAATGGGAAACCTTGCCGGTAGGTCTCTTATGATTCTATCGGAAATTTAACAATTTGTGTATTCAGAGGATCGAAGAGTTTCAGGATGCATACGTTAAAAATAACTTCATCGTCGTGTTAATTATCGTTTATAATAAAGACGAGCGAACTGGTCAGAATTTTATTGAAAACTGTAGTCTTGAAAATGAATAAACCGCAAGATCATAAGTAATAGCATTTGGAAAATTGGAAACTTTTAGAAAGTTCACAATTACCGTGGAATTAATTACTGCATCGGAGGTTAAAATTATGGTGCCGCGTTCGAAACGAAGGAGAAATCGGTACGAATAATTTAAAAAAAAAAAAAAAAAGGATGGTAATCGCGTGAAGAAACAACTTTCGTGAAACGCGGGATTTCGTCACGCGGATACAAATGTTTTACGCAACGCCGCGGAACAATTCCATGAAATTGTATAACGCTTAACATGAAATGACGTACCGCCGCGGGCGCGAGTGTCTCCCAATTCGAAATTTTAATTGAAATTTTGCCCCGCGGAAAAATTGTCAAATGATAAGCTGGTTCGAGCAGTGTTCATTTTAAAATGTGCAATTTCAATGAAATGTTAATATCCTTCCCATGCTGAAGGCGCAATACATTGCATTGTAATTATCCGTGGTACTATAATTATAAAAATAGTTACAGAAAAACATATGATCTTCTGACCTATTGATTAATTACATAATGAAGTACGTTTAACAAATGCATTTGCCTGCACATAATAAAAGAGCAAACGTGCGAGATGGTAAATCTTCGATGAGATGTGTAATAATCAAATATCATGGACCTCGCCCACGCAACTTGAATCTTATCAGATACGTATTGTATTCTTCCAATGATAATGATCTCCCATGGACAGAAGATACATCGAACGTTCCACGCATTCATTATTCATTTCCGGCCGGAGAAGGCTGCCCGTTCTTTATTTCAAATTAATGAAACGTTTCGCTCATGGACAAAGTTAAAAAATATTTAATTGAAATTGAAACCATACATTCACGCACCGTTTACTCTATTCGTATATTTGGACGTATTTCTAATTCGCATTTAGTTATCTACGTGCATCTCGAATGCATTTCTCAGTACGGCAACCGATGCAACTACGCGCTGCTCGCAATCGGAAGCTTCGATTATCTCTAATTGCCATCGGCACTTGTAACGACGCCGATTAACGAGTCCAAGTGTTAGCAGGTCTTGCGCTAGAAGTCTTCTCGCGGTAAACGTTGCGAGTGCGGCAATTACCACGTATCGTTACTCGTAATTACAATCCACCGGCCGTAGTTGATTCAGTTATGCGTTTTTTTCTCTCCCTCCCTTGTCTCGGGGAATAAAAATCACGCTCGCCAAGCCATTACCTTTAATTCCGGCAGGCTGATTGCGATTCAACGTCGTTCGAACTCTAACTTGCGCAACGTCGGATTCCAACGGCTCGCGCCAGAGCCGATCTTAATAGGAAAATTTTTGAGTTCCCCCAGGATTGACGCCTGGAATATTGAATCGTAAAACGGTTCCGGAAAAAAATCTACGCGCGAGTAAAGATATTTCTTCGGCGAACAATGAAACGATCGGCGACGACGCGACTATCGCTGGCTATCAGATAAGGACAAGAACTTTATTACTCGACCGGTTATGAATCGCGGCCCTCGCCTCGTCGCGAAAAATGAACAATAGACACGCGTGTGTAACGCTCCGCGAAAGGTTATCGCCGCTGTACGAACACAATACAAGAAATCAGATAAGCTCTGCGAGCTTTGCATACCCGCTGCCGTATGATACCTGATTATCGTGGATCTCACCGCAGATTTGCCATCTTCATCGCGCAACATCGTTTCCATAGAATTTCAAATAGATTCTATGATCTCAAGAGTTCTTATCAATAATCATTTCATGCGATGTATCAGTCTTACATTTATTAACTACATATAATAAATCAAACAGTATTATCAGTTTGATTGAAAATTTCGATTAAATTCACGAACTACGTAATAAAAAAAAAGTATAAAAAATAAGTAATTGCAACATTTAATTATATACAAATTTATATGAACTATAATGAGATGTATCATTAAAAATAATGAAATTATAAACGAGTAAGTAAGATTGCTATACGTTAATGCGTAGGTCAAGGAACCGGGTGTTCATCCGTTATGATAAAAGGCCGGTGAACGAGACCGTATACTTTGGGATCATAAAAATGGATGCGTCATTAGGTGGGAACCGTTTTGGAACAGGCTGTACCGCGCGAGTTATCACGGAACGGGAGAACACGGTGTGTCCAATGCTAATATGTATTTCTCCGGTGAAACGAAGTTTGCACCGTTTCCCGTAAGAAACGATCCCGAGCCAGCGCGGCCGGGTATAGTTACGTAAACGTAATTGTGTGTACGCCGTGTAATATCAGCGGACCGGGCGCGGAGAAAATATTTGACAGAACGGTCCGTTAATAACGAGTTGTCGGCGATTTAACTTCCTTCAGCCCGTTTCGTTTGGTACATAAACGCGCGTGCGATATCTCGATCGATACTTAGATCGTTTTCCTCGTGCTCCGAGCAGATCGAGCTCAACATTTACCGAAATAGAGCGATGTGTACTCTATGAGTCACACGTGAGAAACATTCTGCATGATTCTTCTGGATATTCCCTGGTAATTATTGATACGGAATATTCGTCAGATTTTTATTGAGTGGTCAACGGATACTGGGAATAGGGGCGTGCATGAAACACGGTATCAGCGAATTATGAAATAAATTCAGCACGGAACAATGTACACGTTTCCCGAGATAATTGGATCAGCATTCCGGCAATTAGAAACACAGAACTGCGTGGATTTTCACGAAGTCAGTCGGTGTCCGGCACACGGGAACCGGCTAATTTAGCCGGGGCAGGATATCCTGTCGATCGGCATCCGGCGTTCGGTCGATCGGCCAATCTTCGACAGGAATCACAAATGACGGGGCGAAAGCCGGGGCTCGGTTGACGCCATAAAACACGTCGCGCTAATTAACGATTAACCATGACCAGGATTCCTGGTAGAGAACTGGTAGCCCGATAGCGGCGGTGACTCGCGTAACGCCTACCACGCATCGCGCGCGCTAGCCTCGCCGCGAATTAAACCGGGAATCAGCGCGTGGTGATTAGAATCGTCGATCGTCGTTCCGATCCGCTCACTATGACCGCGGAAGGACGATTCCCCTTTCCCTTTTTATTTTTTTCCTCCTGTGAAAGGGTTACGGTTACGCGATCCGTTCGCCTTACGAAGAGAGCATTCATAGAAACTCAATCGACGTTGGCGTATCTCGTGACAGATTTACATGCAAAACTCGAGCTGGTAATCTTTTGATAAAACACTAAAACAGGTTCCCAGCTTATTATTATTATTGATAATAATAAATTACGTCGAACAAGTTCCGCGAACATTTTGGTAATACGCTTATGAAAAGAGCGAGCAATTAGCCACGGTTGATTTGTTAAATGCACGCAATAAATTTTCCGCAAATAAGCAGCTGCAGCGATATATGGGCGAAATCGGAGAGTCGAAAATCTCTCAACAGATCGGCTGGCTTAAGTAAGAAGAGTTCCAGTCTGGATTTACCTTGACCAGCGCCGATCGACGGCGAGCTATAATCAACCAGCTACGTTAATTGAATACCGATTATGAATTACGATGCAATAGCGCATGATGAACCGTAATTATTAACAGATTCCGTGTTTCAGTCGGCCGCGGCTATCGTAAACACCCGGAGAATCTGGTCTCGTGATGTATTGGCTAAAAAATATTGATTTTTATCGCTTTTTCATTTTAACAAGAATTTACATCGACTGGTTCCTGTAATATTTTAATTAGCGCGAAATTTATTTTCATATAGCAGTAATAAAGTTTGCGCAAATTGCTCCGCACACTTGAGCCAATGCAACGATTGGAAACTTATGATTCGTTCCGAGTTAAGATGTTTAATTTCTGAGAGAGACGCAGGCAACGGTTAAATGCAAACGGGAAACGATCGAACGGTTGCAAAATTAAAAAACGAGCGACTATTGCACCTGCATCGATGAACCGGTACGAGGGAACGCGGAGCGGTCGCGGTCGAAGGAGACCTGCCAAGTGGTTGGTAGTCCTGTTTTGACAGATCATAATTTATCGTGCGCTCGTAAAACCGATTGCATCCGAGCTCCTTTCTATCTTCTTCTTCTTCCTTCGAACCAGAGGGGGAGAGGGGGAGATCGAATCGCGAATATGCGACGGAGGTCAGTTTTTGCTAAAAATCTCTGCTCATTTTAAGATGCACTCATTATTAAATTAGGGCTAAAGACCTTTTGTACTACCATTAGGGACTGATTAGAACAGTCACTTTTACCTAGTGTTCATATCAAACGTAAGAAATGTTATTTATTATCAGACTTAGGATTTTTAATCGAATTATCAAATTTCTGCTTAGAAGAAACTGTTTTTCCTAGAGTCTCAAATTCTCAGTTATTTTTATTTCACACTAGTATCACGTTTTTCTGTTAATCTCTAGCGTCGGGACAACGAGCAGCGTTGTAGGACGCGGTCGTTGGCCAACGATTCCCAGAGCGAATAAAAAGGAAAGGCGGCGTTGTATCATCCCAGACTTGGCCCAGACTCCAGCACACTATTTTCTGCTCCCCCGGCTTAAATTAACGCTGGAAGGCGGACACTTTACGGACGCTTCCGAAATTTAACAAACCGTGAACACGCTCTCACTCGTTGCGATCACGGCGATTAATACTCCAACCAGCGATTACGCCCACTATTTGTATCAAAGCAGAATCGAGATACTCTGCATCGCGAGCAACTCATTTCTTCATCAGATTTCTAAGACAGACAATTCTTCTTTTATTTCTGCCAATACCTTAATTTGATTTTGAATAAATTATATATTATTACAATTATCATAATGAATTATTTGTGAGTTTCCCTGAATACAAATTTCCCAATTTTTCAATCAATTATTGTAAGTTTATTGTCCAGATTCTCAAACTGTAACCAAGATTTCAATTTTACAAGTGGTCTATCTGAAGTTTTACAGTACTTGAATTACATTCAACTCTTATGTTAATCAAAGACATACACTTGAATTTTTGTTACTTTTTGTTAGAGGCTTCTCCAATTCACACGCATATTCGTTTCTGACTCTCCCTTCGGGAGAGAGATTGACTACTATTTTACAATTTCTTTTTCTTACTGGAGGACAGGAGTGGAATCCGGTCCGCGATTTCTCGCGAGCAAATGTAAATTTTTACGTTCTAATTATACGGCGCCGTACGTACGTCCCTGGAATTCGTAAGGGCGCTGTCCGGGACGCGAGATGGATGGCCTCAGTTTTTTGCGTCCACGGTGAACGACCAGCCCGTCCGAGGAGGAGGCGTCTGGAGGAGCAACGTCGACGTCTTCCACCTCGGACGATGATCCCGGTGCCCGTGTTCACGTGCATGCGAAAACCCCCGTCGATCCGATCATGCCAATACCCGTCTCGATATCACATACTTTTTCTCAACGAAATTCAAGCTTCTTATTTCATAAGCCCACCCAATTAAATCCTTCGTTTTAATTGTCCCATTTAAAACGGAGACGAACCATTTTGTGGTATTAAAAATTTGAGTCGAAAAATCATCGACTAAATGATTTCATTCAGGAATTATATAAATGCACTTGATTTTATGGAAACAAAATCTAAATGTCACAGACGAAGGAATCATTGTTTAATAATTTATAATTCACTGTATATTCACTTTCAAAGACTGGATTTCAACTTAATTCTCTTGATCCACGAGGAGTGATTATTTTTCTGTGTCTATTGTGCGCGGAGTGTCCATCGTTGTAAATCATCGCCCGGCTCGCGATTACCGCTTTTTACGAACCTCGTATATTTCACTGCATCTCGCAGAAGGAGCCTTCGTAAATCAAGAATGTACAAAAGCGACGATAATATATGCCTCGTTTATAACTTAATCAGTAACATTGTGTCGTGCGTTGGCAAATTTTAATCCACTCGCTTCCCACTCCCCACGCGCTGTAACTCCGTACATTTATCAATTATTGTATATTTTTACAAATTAATTTCTGAGTATAGATCATTGCGTGAGTGCTTATCACACAATCAAAAATACGATCCGTGCAGAAACTAGATATAAAGTAATATTCCTTAATAAAATTGCTACCGGTATATCTATTTATAATCGTATCGCAGGCTTGGAACGTCTCACAGAACGATTCCCTTCGTTTAAGGAGCCGATTTGAACGAAAACGTCGGAAACTTGGCTCGATAGTCGCGTTCCATAAATACCGGTGTCTCGTTTGTCACCGGCGGTAAACGTAATAACCGGCGGCTCCACGGGTGGACGGCCGGTTGTTGCATCCGGCAAAATGTTGTTACTAATCTCGATCATGCTCGCTATAAATCGGCCGGCAGCTTTTTTCCGCGCCGGTCCGCCTCAGCTCTCACTTCTCTCGTTTGTAACGCGCATCGGGAATATGTTAGCATTATAAGGGCGGTAAGCGCGATAAATCACGCACGCCTTAAAGTTTATCGCGCCTGGACGGCGCGTTCCCGCGTCGAACCCGACGACGATTAAGTTTTTGCGAGCGTTGGTGGTCCGATCGCAGTCGTGGCTGGTCTTTAAGCGGTTTCACTGGGCTCTCTTCGGATTTCCGAGAGATAGTCGCTCTCAGAGGATATTTACGGGCGCTTAGAGGGCCCCGTTTGGGTGCGGTTTCACAACCGTGAAATACGTGGGATACTAGCGACAGGATGCAGGAACTCGACTACCAAGTGCAGCGCAACCACTCGCGGAAACGATAATCAGACTCCTTTCGCGAGCGCATCAAACAGTTGCTTCATAATTACGGTAACTGTTATTTTTTTTTATTAAAAACTGAGAGGTCTCGTTTGGCTTAATTAGAAATAAACAAGATCTTTCTGTGAAGAAATTTTACCACTAATTAACCAACTATTCTAATTGTAGAACTAATCTTTGTAAATTATTCGTAATCAAATCAGATTAATAAAAGTATGCTAATATTTTCAATATACGTTTATTATATTATCATCTACACATTAGATTTAATACTTCTTAGATACAAGGCCTGTATTCGAGAATTGATATATTTGAGAAGGCGTACCGGCATTCGCGTGACGATTCAATTTCTCGACTGAGTGGCATTCATGGGGGTGGTTCGCAAAAACCGCGGTGCCGCGAAGAGCTACAAAACGAAACGAACGCGCGGCGTGCGCACGCCTTCTGACAATAATTATTGATATTTATGGCCGCCCGTAACCTGCCAGTCGGAATTATTTACGGTGAAGAGTTCGCGGGGCGAGGGCACTAAAATATGTTTTACCGTCGCAACGCGTCGAGACGCTCAGCGAATCCAGTGAACGCGTCCCGAAACTGTAACAGGAAGATACTATTCCCAGTTTAAATGAAAAAAAAAAATCGTCATTTTTATCTCGAATCTT
>NW_017139975.1:334542-363948 GCF_001652005.2 Ceratina calcarata | reverse complement strand
GTACTGTATTATATTTTCTACAGTCGAGTGTAATTTAGTGTTGGCACTGGTATTTCAAAGTTCACATTTAATTTTACGTGTCGATATTACAACCGAATCTGAGACAGAAGAGTACATAAGGCGAAAGGTGCACAGTACATCTCCACTGTGCTACTATTAAGTTTCTGCAATCCTTCTTATAACGATTAAATGCAAAAGTAAAACAAGTTGGTTTCAATGGTACTAGAGACGAGAATTGTTGTAACGCGACAAGCGTGGACCGAAGGAAAATTGATTTGAATAAAACGGGCGTTCGATCAACGTCAGCAATGGTACCGGGCAGACAGGCAGGCAGGCAGGCAGGAAAAGAAAAAAGGAAATAATGAGAATACTTAATCATCGTCGCACCTTCGTGTCGCTGCTCCTGCTTCCTGCGAGAGCGTTAATAAGCATGAAATTAGGTGCTATTATTATAACCAGCACGTTGTTCGTAGGTAATACGAAACCCTGGCTCGATGCAGGATAACGTTCGAACGTTTCCGGGACCCGTTGTCAATCCTATCGAGGCCCAACGAGGTCCGGGCACCGCTCGAGGGCCGCAGCCTCCTCATGAAATTCAACGACTTCTAATTACAATGATTTCACGAACGATCACACTTCGCTATCAAGAGTCGCTCGCGCTTTCAAATTAATTAAAAAAACGTCGTCCGTCATTAGACGATACCCGCATCCGCTGTTTTTCAAAGCAGATGCGACGTTCAATGATCTCTAAATGAAGTAAACTGATCAACGTTTTAAGTATCGTTAGGTGACATGCACGACTGTTTTCAAATAGTTTATGGCAGTAAAAAACATTATACCCGCATAAATATTGAACTTGTATAAATAAATTTTTATGAATGTATGGTTTGAATAAAATCTACACTCCCACTTGTCGTGTTTGTGCGCGAGACATCGACAATTTGTATGCAGCGAGGGCCCGACACCGTTTCCTTATCCGTGAGCCTCGTTTCGCAACACGCGCTGCGTCCCGATCCCGTTCCGTGATCCCGCGCGCGACACTTCTCAAAAGCCCGATGAAATCGGCCGTAATTGCACGTAAGGGAGGCAGGTGATCCAGAGGCAGAAAAAAAAAGGAGGCGAGCGAACGCGGAGGGGAGTGGGATCCGGTCCAATTTGCGCTCGCATCTGCCTAACGACAGCCGGCGTTGACGAAATGCAAATTCGAACGGACAACGTTAGCGAAGCGTTTTCGAGATCGTGGAATCGATCCACGATTGACTATCGAACAACTGTTAATTACGGTTTGGGGCGGGAAAATTGAGGGAAAGATAAGTGAAAAGAATTAACCCCCCGAACGACGTTCGACGTTCTAATTATCTGCGAATTTTGGGTTCGAGTAATAGGCGCGTGGAAACAGAGCATACGAGCCCCGATGAATTCATTAAAAAATTAATATATGATACGTACTGATATTATGAAACTAATTTGAAATTGTTAACATGACGAGCAATTATGATTGTGTTTCCCAATTAATTTCAGAGCAGACTCGGCGTTATAAATATATGTGAAGTACACGAGATGCCCATAAAAAACGTATTTGTGAAACTGTTGAGACAACCGTTCACCGATTTTCTATAAAACTGAATTTTTTATTTTGCATTATTTATTCATTCCAGAACCAATCATGTAGAACCTATACAGTTAAAGAACTGAGCTGAACCCGCTTTGCAACTTACTTATCAAATCGCGAATTAATCTAAAGACTCGATCACGTAAACTACTGAATCGATTTCCTCGGCCTTCGTTATCTGCTTCGATTCGAATATTTTTAACCAATAAACTATACTATCTTCTTTGCGTTAAAAGAATGTGTCGATTTCTGCAATTATATTGCTGGAACGAAACATGGAACACAAAAGTGAGAAACAGGAGCGAAGGTTCGAAAGCTAATTAAACCACTTAGCGGGTTCCTCGTAAAATCTGAAAAGAAAGTCGCCTACGGTATTCGTAAATTAATTTGCGACCTGGCCAGCTATTAACCGATACCGCGAGCTCCTCGCCGGTCCTAAACCCTGCAATTTTATGGCCCTTTAATGCCTGTTCTTAACAGTTGCCCAAGTGTCGTCGGAGCAATGGCCAACGAAATATGAAACGGTTTAACGATCCTCTAATTCTAAGCTCGCAAAATATGCTCGTTAATTCACAGTCCAAGAAATCCCGACACTCCACTAACATTTTCAATAGTTACGATTTATATGATATTTAGTTTGCTTCTCGCTACGTATTAAAGTTGGGTCTCTTGGAATAGTAAAATGTACATTGCTACAATAGTTAATATAGAAATATTTAAATGCCATTAAATAATACGTATTGAATTAATTCTTATGGAATATAAATTCACGTTGTTTGCGATAACGATAAGAGATCTACTCGAGAGATGTACCATCGTTGACTTTCTTTTCTAAGAGACTTCCTACGTGAAGGGCCTCCGCCAGCGTACCGAATCTATTATTACGCCTGTCTTCGTCGTAATTAATTATGATTAGGGCGAGTGCCTCGGAGTACCACCGTGGCACAAACCCTGACGACAATCTAACTCCTACGCATTTCATTCTCTTCACTCTTTTGTTTCACTATGACATTATCTTATCATCTTTCAAACCCAGAAATTTTAATATTGATAACAATCCTTCAAACTATGCGAAATTCTTTGAAGCTTTGGATTCAACCTGATTTTGATACACATATAGGATTATAAGTGTACTTGTTTCATTGAATTCAAATTGACTCTAATTGTATGATAGATCAAATAAGAGTGAAGTAGAAAGGTCTGTTTGTGAAATGTCGGACGATATTCAGTTTCAGGAAAATAACAAAAGGGACACGGAGTGTTTGAAAGCTGTTCTCGTTTCGGCTCGCATTCCTGAATTCTACTGCGCAGCGACACTGTAATTATAAGAATGAATTCGTCTGCGCTTCAACCCTCTCGGCTCGTTCTCTGACAATAGGCTCCACTTAATATTCGCTGGCATAATTGGGGACACAGTTCACATCACGTTCCTCTCGCGAAACCTCCCAGCCTTAGCTGCAATTATAGTTACTCACTGATTTTTCGCATTACACTTCGTCATTTATCTTCCTCCGCGCTAACATTCTCCTATTGTTTAACAAAAATTAGAAGATCGATCACATATAATCGTGTCATACAATTATTATCAATCCCATTTTTCATTAACCAAAAGTTAACTAAAACTGAAATTAATAACGAGTGAAAGGATTCTCTAGAATTAGTCGTCTCTCCGTTTCTCCTACGGGCATGCATACAAGTATAGGCCACGTACATAGACCCCCGGCTGGCAACAATGGCAGATTCCAAGTGGCCCTTGAAACGGCTCTAATAATTTATATGCTTAACGGGGCCTGGGTTGGCTACGTGAAACGTAGACGCCATGAGACAAGGGGTCTACGAAGAGAGAGTCGTGCTCAAGGGTAGCTCGGGCTCCCGAGATCCCTGGACGAGGACCCTTTAACCAAGGAGAATTGCTGCCGCGCCTGGGGTCCTGTCGTCTGTCGTCCACCATGGCATCGACCCGTTTCGTTTCGCGAAAGCAAAAATTCGCTGAGTCGTCGCTACGCACGACCTCAGAAAATTGTTACCTTTTAGAAGAAACTCAATCGTGATAGCTGATAAACGTCTTCTTCTATCGATTCGTTATTATTTAATTTCAATGTGAAGATTTATTTACTAAATGATAATTTTCATCAAATGAAATAATGCAAGACAAATCCTTATTCAGTTTCTCACTGAATTATCAATTATTGAATATCTTCAATAAAAGGCGTCGAACCATTTACATTCATTTACTGAGGAAAAAATCAAAAGGAACAGTCAATTCTTTTGTCTTCGTCGACTGGGTCGGCTGTGCGCTTGATGAACGAAGATCAAACGCTCCGAGGCGTTTCATACGTAGATCATCAATAATGATGGAAGCGTATGAAACATTTCAACCCTCGGTAAGACGCTGAGCAGATACGCACGACGAGACAACGCTTATTAAGACAAACGATCCACAGTGTGTGGCGGTGGAAAATAAGTCTCAGGGGCTAGAAGAGTGAGCCTGGCCNTGCTAGTATTGTTTAAGTATATAGCCTATACATCCTTAATCCAAGCCATGGACCGGGGGTTATATAAGCAAACAGACAATGGTTGTTATTGTTTGAGCGGGTATGAAAAGGACGGACGGGACAGCTGTGAACGTGGATGTACGCGGCGTGGCCGTGACTGACTGCAGGGACCGTATTTCTGGAGCAAAAAACGAGAGAAGGAGCTTGTGCCGCGGTTGCATTCGTATGCACGCGTGTCGGGCCCGCATATATCCATCCGGAGAGATGAGCCAGCACAATGACAGCTTTCACGAGGACCGAGGACGTTCGCCCGATGCCGATGCGAGAAGAGGAAGAAAAAGCCTGGCCTCTCGACATCCCTTACTCTCGCTCGTTTCCACTCGAGTCTCGTGTCTACACGCGTGTTCTGCTACCGAGTTCAGGCATCTTGCTGCTACCGTGCGAGAAACCTTGGTCGCGAAGTGGACGCGGAAAGTGCATTGGCGCGCGGCCAACGCATTTTAGCATTCGACTGCTTATTGGTAACCAAGGACGTTATGCTATCCAAGGACATCCGATAGTAATTTCAAGAAACTGTAATTGAATATTGAACGACCTGTGCTATGAACGAGAGAGTCGTGTTTGTTCGGAAAGCGAGGAAAATCTGTTTTAGTATTCAAGCACTTATATTGGTGACCAAGGATGCAGTAATTTTATGAAACTGTAATTGAATACTGAGTCAACCCTTCGGGTAAACCACGAACGAGTTGTTCTGGAAGCCAGGAAAATCTGTCATAGATGATAATATTGTTTCCACGGCCATGATGGCTTATTGGGATTCAAGGCGCTGGCCGTCTTCGCGATAAACGCGGATAAGCAATTCATCGTTGATGCCTGAAGGCGCCTCGACGATATATCATATTTATTAATGGAACGCACCGTAACACGGTTTTCCCAAACACTTCGCGCGGCTCGCCGAAGTTTAAATTGAAAAGCTAGTCCCGTTCGTATCTCCTAAACGAAATCGTATCAAAATCAAATCACTTGAAAAATTGATTTAACCTGTATAATCTTCACTTACACAATCGCGTTCATTATTACAATCGAAAGTGTATTAAAATTGATTTATCTAATATTATATAAAACGTCTACATTTGATTGAATTATGCAAGTTGAACTTAACTTTGAAAATTGGAAAGATTAGTTGACCCATATAATAGAATTTTTCATAATTACCATTCGACTGTCCTGCATAACGGTCGATTGATTTAGTGTGCCGGTGCGATCCGACAGGGTGAAACGAGCGGACGGGGGCAAAGGACTGACAAAGAAAAAAAAAAAGTAGAGAACAAAAACAGAAATGTATAGGGGGCCAGAGGCGAGACAGGCGGAGAAGGGTGGCTCGTGAAATCTGCATATCACGACCGCGACCGGATTAAAAAGTACGGACGCGCGCGTTTTTTTCCTTCCACTTTTTTTCCAACTCTCAACTCCTCCTTTCTTCGGCGGCGTGCTTTTTGCGACCGTTATTATTTTCAATCTCTCTCTCTCTCCCCGTGTATCAAGGCCGCGCGTGTACACCCCCTTGCCCGGTTGAAACAAGGGTGGCATCCGACTCGTGTCCAGAGAATAACGAGACCCGATTTATTTCAATGCCACAGAATTAATATAGAATTTTGTATAGTCAAATTTGCACGAGTACTGAAATTGTATAATAAATTCAATTTTTATTGCAACACGTAATAGGACGCAAATGTATATACAGAATATTTAAGATCGTATTAGATATTTTTTAATTCATCTGCTCCCACCGTACGAAGCGTGCATTATATTTTTTCTGGAGGGTGAAGGAAAAAAATGTTTTTAGCCGGCGATTCCGTCTCGCGACGGCCGCGTGACGGGATTGTCGAAATGGCCCCGGCACCATTGTTCTGTATCTCGTTTCAGCGAGACGTACGACGCGACGAGGGCGCCGGCTGTGTTATACCTACTAGGTATGTACATACACTCACCGTTTCCCTCTTCTCGTCCCGCGTGCGACATGTGGCGAATGAAAGGAGACCGGGGTAACCGGGAGACGATTTTTTAAAACCGGCCCCCGCTTTGTTTTCGCGCTCGCGCGACCTTTCAATATCGCATTGTGGTATTAAAAGTATGCCTACGCGCCGCGCAACCGTCCCGTGATGAATTTTATCCCGGCCAGATATTGCCGACCCCCACCCGACGTATTTTACGAGCACCGTCGATCGGCTCCGCAAGGATAAGCCACGATGCGATTTATTCCCTCGTCAAAACGCGACACCGCGACTTTTGCTGTTCACAGTTTTGTAATAACACAGACACGTGTAAATAGAATATTCTTAAAAGAGTTCAGAATTTAATTATCATCAGACTTAAGATACTTTATAATGAAGAGTAGATTCTGGCAAATTTGTAATAACTCTTTTTTCGAACATCGCTCTTGTTTGAAAAATTATCTTGAGCGTATAATGCAATATGCAGCGCAAGAAGTAAATTACATAATTTCAGTGAATTTCCATTTCTTCAAATTAACGTGAAAAAGTTACCACGTTCAGAAAATGAATTATTAAATTGTTTCTTAATACTTCGAGGTATACACTTCATATCGTTACTTCATACTATAATTGAGGAGTTTAATTTGTGAAATCAAATTGATATTCCATGTACTGGAGTACTTCACGTTATGATAAAAAACTGACTTTATTCCGCAGGACGATCGATCGGAGGTGCTGCTGGTGCTGAAGGATAACGATTTAGCGCACGGTGCGAGGATCTCTCACTTGGCTCGCCGGCGACTTTCTCTCGGCTTCGTTTCGCGAAACCAAAGTGCAGGTTACCGCGAATACGCGATCCCCTTTTCGCGAAACGTGCCGATCGCGCCGCTGTTTACTGTTTATTTCCAAGCTGCGAACGTCACGCGAACATCGCGCCTTTTGCAACCTCCCGCGGCGTACAGTCTGACCAAAAGCTGCTGGCTAATGAGGTACAAACAGTGGAATCGTGTGAAATTTAAAAAAAATTTCTTAATTTAAATAAAGTATTCGACGTATTCTTGTACGTTCATTAAATTGTGTTCTTTCATTTATTTCATTCCTTTAATGATGAAGTCAATTTAATAAAGTATCAGCGTTAGTTATAACTCAACAAATTTATATACTACTGATTTTTCCGTTGACCTACATTATTTATAAATCGATTTTCTAAATGCAATCATAATCTCATAGTCTTTATTGTTTACTATAATTATTTTACTAATAAAATTGTACTATTATTTCTTAAATATGAATTATTTCATCAAATTATCAACTTTGTATCAGGCCAACTTCTCAGCGTTTTTAGTGATTTTGTTTTACTAAAGAAAGGAACGAAAGCATTCTGCAGAAATCCCATCGCGTGAAATCGTGTTCCCCACTGTAATTTCGCAAGGCATCGATTGATTCGCGTCAGTACCGATTTCAATCAGCTTCAAAATTTGTAGCAAGAATTTTTTAATCATCTGGGAACACGCGACGTACGATCATTATCGTCTACCAGAATACCAACGAAGAAAACGAGCAATAATAAAAAATATATGATACATTGTAGATATAACAAGGAACAAAATAAAATGATCTATAAAATTAAGAATAGTCTCGTCCAAATTTTGCAATTAATTACAGGTGATCCTGTGATACTCTTGGGTTTACGTACATGTGTAAACCGGCGTATCTGGGATCTTTACTGCTTAACGAAACGTGGAACGACGACAGTGGAAGTAATTGATACCGAAAATCGACGGGGATTGCACGGAAGGTCTCGCCGTTATTGGCTCGTTAAATTTAATCAACCGATGATTTCAACAGGCCCGGTGATTCTCGTTATTTATCGGCCGCGAGGCGAACGCGACTAGCCGCGAGCTTCGGACGACCATTATATAAGACGGTAAACGGTTTAATCGCCGATGTAATTGCAATCGTTAAAATTTTATTGCCAATGGGAATCCGTTTCCTGGTGGACAAAGTTTACTGTACTGACAATTACGGGATTTACAAATAGCATTAACGGGAACCGACGCAGTAAAATCTTATTATAAAGACATTAGCTATCTAATTATTGTCCGATCTCGCTTGCTCTCGGAGTAATGGCCGAAGAGCGCAGCGCGAATTGCTGTAGCGCCGAAGTGGTATCGAGTCGGTGCGGCGCGGTTGAAATTATGGGAGCGATATCACGGTCGGTGCACGAAAACAGCCTGGAAACTTGCCAGTCGACCCATCTGCGTGTACGCTCTCTGTACTTGTTGCGACGAAAACATTCACTCCACTATCCTCGATTCATCCTAATATCCAGTTTCTTGGAAAAATTCTTGTACCTTCGTTTCACGTGCTATTTCATGTATTACTTCGTTCATTATTTCATTGTATTGTCTCGTATACTGCGTCATGTATTATTTCACATACTTGGTCATTATATTGTTTCATGCATTGCTTCATATACTATTTCATGTATTATTTTATTACACATATGACTCGTACTGCTTCATAAAATATTGCTTTGTATAATCCTTAAAAATATTATGGCCTCATCGATATCGAGACTCGGTTGATATTAACAAGCCACAGAATCTGGCCAGCAGCTTTAGCAATGAAAGATGGTGAACGGGGTTGTTCTGGAGGCAAGAAACGAGGAGGACAGAGTGCAGGCGAAGGAACGGAGAAGAGGGAACGTATCGCTGAAAGCGAGAGAGAGGACTTGAGAAGAAGAAGAAGAAGGAGAAGAAGTAGTAGTAGTATAAGAAGAAGAAGAAGAAGAAGAAGAAGAAGAGGCATGCCTGGCCCGCCTTGCGCTTGCTACTCTCCTCGCGGCCAGGTTCAACGACACGCCTCGCCTTCTTTGTAGTAAACAACCTGGCGTAGACTCGCTCGTTGCCTTCTAGCGCGAGTATAGTGGTTCTCAGTCGACGCTGTCTCCCTCCTTGGTCTTAGTTAATTAGCGACCACGAAGAGCGACGTCCTCGCCTTTGCCTCCTCTTCTTTAGAGTCGTTCGAGCTTCCGGAATCGGATGCTGAGAATTACACGCGTTTGCCGTTATTAGAGGATGCATTATTTTTCCATGCAATGTCCTACGAATTATAACGATGAGAGAAGTTCGTTTAACGTGAGGCATAGATCAATCGACTTTCGTCAGAATTTTAATTCGCACTGGTCATTTGATTTGATGGGATGTTTGTTACTACGTGTTGTGCAGCATCCCTTGTAATAGTAAAACGTGGCAATTAAGAAGAGGTGCGAGCGGCGTCAGCGAAGGGCACGACCGGTCATCGATCATTTCGCGGGCTGGCTAACAGGACACAACTATTTTCTATGGCGTGTTTACCATAATGAGGCCGGAGCGATCGTGCAACGACCCACGGTACCGAGGGCAGCCGTGCCTTCCTTTCTTACGGGGCCAAATTACGAGGGGAAGAGTGCGCGAGGGCCCGTGCCCCGTGGTGTTTCACCGAGTTACATTCACGAGCCGCGTACATAGTTTAAAATCGGTCCTCGCCCCCGTGGGAATTGCGGTGTACGCGACACTTTTTCCCTCCTCCTACTCCTCCTCCTCCTTCTACCTTTTATTTTTCTCAGCATTGTGACTCGCCGACGCAATCGCAGCGATTCTCAAGTTCACCCGTCCATACGATCAATGGTAAAACGTAAAATTATTTCTTAGCGACACGTTATTTTATTCTATAGCTGAACAAACGCGTAACGTAATTAAACATTTATCTCTCAGATCCATAGTTACAGTTAAATGCCATTTGAAATTTTACTCACGTTCGCAATATTAAATAATTATTCACTAAGTAATATCGTACAATTGAACTCTGAAAGGTTAATTAATAACCAGACGTGTTTATTAGTCTGCGATCCAGGGGACACGAATCGGACGAATTGGATAATCGATCAGCGCGACCTACGCCCATGGGACGTTGGATTTGGCACGGACACCAACCCCTTTCGCGTTCGCGGTTATTGCTCGATTTCTGCACGATCTTAACACCGTTTTCAACGTCCGATGTCTGTATCATAGTTTCCAGAGCTTGTTCAAATTAAACGAACATACAAAACATTAAAAGAAAGATCTGTCTGAAGAGACCAGATAATATTAAACTATAAATTATTGAGGACGTCAGATTGACGTTTACAAATCGTGTTTTATAAAGAATGAAGAACAAGCTTTGGAATTACTTACTGCGATTGTATAGTACTCTTTATATTCAATATAGGAATTGATAAGACAACCGTGGATATGTACGCATAGGAGGGGCCGGTTGGAACCTGGATAGGTGGAAGGGAAGCTATACATCACACTGAAGGCATCGGGAACGGTAATGACTAAATTGCGAACTTCCAGTGCGCTTGCACTTTCGTGGGCTCTTGATTCGACCTGGCTTACTATTGCGTTTCGTCCACTGTCATTCAACAACCAGCTAATTCCTTCATGATTCGCGAACTAGTACTTAGGAACTGGATTAGAAGAATACAATTTTAATGGAAACGTACTTTTGAAATTATCAAGCTTTTTGGATTAAATATCGCTTAATCGGTGAATTTCGCCAATCGAATAGTAATGTTTGAAATGAAATTTTCTAAAGAACGTGGGATTTGAAATCGCACGGGCGGTCGATCGGCCGTGAACTTAATTAGAATTTATGAAGAGAACAAGCCGCGGCCTGCGCGTAGTATAAACACGGAACGATATCATTTATGCAGAGGCGCGACGTACCACGGGGCGCAATTAATATAAATGATGGATTATTGCCCGGTCCTCTCGACAATGCCGGATGCGTGTCGCCCGGGAGATGCGTGCGCGCTTATTTAGCGTGCCCACACCCACCTATGCACGTGCGTACGATCTCCCTAAAAATTGCAATCCCTGGGCAGACGTTCCCGTTTTAAATATTCACCAGCGGGCGAATTTTTCTGAAAGGCTTTGACCGCGTCGCGCCGTGTTGGCAATTTTTTAACAGAATCGCTGTTTACGAAAGAGTTAACTATATCATTATGTCAAATTGATTTCAGATTACAGAGTGAAGTCGACGATGCGCATGTAATTTTAGTATTTTGGAATCATGAATGTCGTTCCTCGTTGCTACTTAAATTTTTACCTCACGTGTAATTTTTTTATTGCATTTCGTATGCTGTTTTTTATCACGCACTTTCGGACGACGAAACATATTGCTGAAAAAGCGCGTTTCTTCTTCAATCAATTTTTTACCGATTTCCAGGGATGAAAAACGAATGGAGAGCACGAGGTGCAGGTGTTGCCGCTAGAATCGTAAGGACGCTTTCTAAATTTTTTTTATCATATCCCTCGCACTCTTATTCGTCAATGGAGACAATTTATCACAGCCTTTCGAATTGCAAAACTCCAGCTGCGAGACTCTACGTACGCATAATCCACAGTCAATTTTTTCCGACCAACTTTTACGTCTCTCATTTTAACAGGGATCAATTCAGCTTTTTCATTCATTTGCTCGATGTCAAAGAGCCAGCCCCGCGGTGGCGGAATTCGCGGCCGAATCATCCCCGATAGAACTAAAACAACGAGACCTTGGTTCATCCTCGATCAAACAACCGGTAGCAGCCGCTTTCATCCGCCCCCGCATCATTTATACATCGGTACTGGTACAGGGAGCGCGGGAGGATGGCAAGTATCGCGTGTGTACACCTTGTAATTACCCCGGATAACGTAATACCAGACGAGTGTAAACAATCGCGTGCGTTCTATGTATTCGCAATTAGGGGAATAAAATGTACGCATCGTTAATTATACCGCTGTGTACACAGACATCGGCGGGGAGGGCTGGCATAGTTCAGATTCTGTCGACGATGCACCACCGGCGATCATGTCGTCGGGTTCGCGATCGTCGATCCTACCAAGCCGATATTAAATGTTTGCGGGCAATTACGGTATCATCGCAGTTACTGCGAGTCAAAGCAGCCGATCGTCAACAGGCTGCAGTTGTTAACAGACTATCAGACAGGAAACCTCATGCCTTAAAAAGGAGCTAATATCAGTTTCTTCCTGACAAACATTATCAACCTACGTTCGTGTAAATTGAAAAATTAACCCTTTCATGAAACGATAAAGAAATGGGTAAGTTTGAGATGTCTGGTTCCTATTCCAACAAAATCCTTCTTACATTACTTTCGTTCATAATTTTAAGTAGCAATAATATAATAAATATTATAGCCTTGTGAAAAGAAGCACCTGAAAGTTGTGAAATCAACGAAAGACGTCAAGTTCCCCATTTACTTATTATCATCATAATTATAAACAATATTCAACTAAATTTAAATAAAACAATTATATTTTTGTCAAATTGAGAACTAGAAAGTAATGAAATCGTAGTAACAGTTGTCAAGTTTCGCTCATAAGTTTATTATTTAAATACATATATGGGGAGCCAATTGCTTTTGACCAACGACATATCGAATGTGAATTTTTGCATTCAACATAAATTACTTCGAAATTCATTTATTTCGAACCAATCCTATATTGCCAATTTTATTAAGCAAATTCTATGCTCTTACTCAGATAATGGGACGATAACTATTTTTAAATGACCATCCTAAACGCAGTCAACTCTCAATTTTGATAATTGTCTCGATAGGCGCATTAACCCTACATAATCTATCTATCAATTTTCTTCGCAGCGGCGTGTATGTTTTTAACTATCCCCAGCGGACCGGGATGAAAATATAATTACCATTCTGTCTCTTGTACAATTCATTATGGGAACGCGATCAAGCGAAACGCGACACTTCATGGTAATTACGCGGACGCGGCCCGTTTACGTTCCTGTATCTATCATCGTTAAACGTTTCAGGGCGAAGTTTAATGCGTCGCCTCTTGATACTCTTTCCCCCTACGCTCGTTTATGTCAACCGCCTGCACCGTCCTATAAAGGAAAAAGCTCCCGCATATGGTACACGCTAACATGTTTGCGGACGTCGCTGAATAAAATGCACAGCATGCTGGATTATTTTAATTAAAATCCCACCTCGAGAAATTAACGTCACTGAAGTAAACCTGCCTTCAGCAGTTTCAAGATATTAATTTCATAATTCAGATTTGATAGAAGAATCGTTACAAAGTCTGTGCGTCTCCCATGCGAACGTGAAAAGTTGACATAAAATTATATTAATGATTCTCATGATCGACGTCGAAGTCTGTGGTCCAATTAGGAGCAACGGGTTGACGCGTAACAGACGTGCGACATCTTGTAAGCATCCGCGAGACGAATTTTACGCGCTATGTACTCGCGCGGCACGCGGAACATCAATAAACGGGAGAACGCACGAAATTCAACGCAGCGCAGGTCATATTTTTGCGGCGAGTCGAGCCGCGAATGGTTTCTCCATAAATACCGCGGGTCTAAGTGCACCGGGGAACCGACACGCGGCTAACGAGCCTCTCCACGAGGCCCGCTGCCGGTCATCGATCAGCCGGAAGTCAAACAACCGAGGAAACGGACAGTTTCGTAAACACCCGCGATGGAACGCCAATAAAAAAAATTGTTGGGATTCACAAATCTGTCCCTTAGACAATTTATAAGAGCAGGAGTTAGTAGATTTTCTGGTGGCAATGAGCTATGATAAAAATCAAGACGAAATAGTGCGCATAAAAGTGTCCAGAATAAATTCGTCGTCGACTGCATGGTTTCATTCTAGGTACCTTTTATGTTCTGTAAGATTCAATGAATTTTTCATATTGTAATCCCTTTTATTTACGGATAAAAAAATATTCGTATTGGATATTTATTTAAATCGAGGATGTCGCGCGATGGTTCGAGAGAATGGCCACGTGCACCGTTTGATATTTATTTAAATCGAGGATGTCGCGCGATGGTTCGAGAGAATGGCCACGTGCACCGTTTCCTGAATATTTTTGTAAACGAAATTAAGGGACGAACGAACAGTTCGGCGATAAACGTCCGCCCGTACTTAACGCGATGAAATATCAGCAATGAGAGATCATTACGGCTGGGATCCTCGCAAAAGCGTAATCCCGCGTGGTGCGTGATTTAACGATCGACAAGATTTATACCGCGGCCCAGCCGCGAGTTATTTATCGGCTACCGGCCGCGTAATTGTAATTTTGGCCAGGGAGATGGAACCGCGCCGTTTTCCGATACATTTCGCCCATAAAGTGTTGAAAAAATTGTTTACCTGCTCCTCGAGTCGGAATCTTATCCAGAGAATTATAGCAGGTCAGTTTCGATTTACAAATGCAGTTCTCGAAACTGCAATTGAAATGCATTTAGTATAATACATAATAATTGTGAATTTTTATAACGGTACAGAACTTAGTATAATACTTGATTCTAATTATTGAGAATATTTAAAATTATCTCACGATGTGTTATAAGAGGACAAAGAACATAAATATATAAAATCGCAAATTACGTAAAATCATAAGAAATTTAATCTGTTCACTGGATGCTTCTGGTGCAGAATCTTCGGTACTGAACGGTACGAGCTTCCTGGGAACTGGGAGTATAAATACACACATCGGCCGAGGTACATAAATATATCATGGGATCGTTCGCCGCGGGATAAACGCGGTTGGGAAAAATTCGTGCTGGCGCTCGCGCGTTGAAAATTTGTTATTCGAGGCAACCGGTAATTTATACAAGAGAAACGCGCCGATCGACGCACGGCCGATGGCGCTTCTCGCCTTTCCTCGCGCGAAAGTGAAACATTTGTCAAATTTTCTAACAGCGTGAAACAAGCCTAATGCAGAATTAGCTTAGGCAAGAAGTTAGATATTCAATGATGCTTGTATTGATACTGGATACATGCTTGTTACATTTGATTTCATTTATGTATCTTCGATATCAAAGAATGAAGTCTTTGTGGGAATGATTTTGAGATACGATTATTCGATACCATTGGTCGAAGGGTTACGATCTGCAGGGAGTCAAGAGACGTTAGAAGCTTGCGTGGCATCGATAACGAGTATCGCATACTGATCTGTCATCGGCGCAGATTTATAGCAGCGAGTCTACGGGGAAGCCGATTTTCCAGGAACAAGAACGACGGCAAAAGTAAAGTCCCCCAGCGAGAGAGGAGGAGGTGTCTTCTTCGGCTTTCGCGTTTCTGCGACGCGATTAATTATTGATAACGCGTTATGAATCGTGGGAAACAGGATCCCCGGCGCGGTTTCTGGACGGGGTGCCGCGTGTCGCCGGGAATAATTCATGTTTCGCGCCGTCTTCGCAGCCCCCTTTTCCTTCGTGTCGCGTCGCCCGCTGGCAACGTTTTGCTTTCATTCCCTGGCCCGATGACCGCCACGCGCTTTCTTTCGCAGATTCTTCGAGGGTGAAGAACGGATAGATACAAATTGCAAAACGCTGTCGCGGCTCTCGTCTCGTACTCGAGACGCCGCCGCTGCTACTGCTTTTTCTACCGTTGTTGTTATTTCTTGGAACACCCCGTCGTTTATTCGAGATAAAACGCACCGGTGAAATTCTAGTCTCATTACAATTTTATTAAATATTTATAGCATACTTTTATTCTTTATTGATATAGTAAAACTTGAATTGTCTGCAACTGCGTTAAAAATCTATTCAGTCTTTTTAGAATGTCAATGAAAATTTTTAACCCTTTACCCCAAGTACGTAATCTCAAAACAATAATTGTTACGTCGCTTCAATCAAATTTGAAGCATCGTTTTCACGAATGTAATCTTGATTATTCGAAATGAAAATCCACTCGAGGACGGGGCCTCTCTCTCTCTTTCGCCACGCGCTGAGTGGAAGCGAAAAGCAAATGAAACGTCGTCGGTTCACTTGAGAGCATTCGCGGACGCGAAGGGACGATGGAGTTAATGCGGCGTTGTTTCGCGGAGTGATTCAATTAAGGGAACGTTAATTAATTAATACGAGGAGACGAGATGGGATGAGACCAGACGGGAACGGGTTTAGGAGTTTACCCAAGCTTCTACGTTGGAGACAAAAACTGGAAATGTTCCGTTGTTTCGTGGGCAACGTCTTGCCTCTGTGTTTTGTTACATTATTTCATATACTGTTTTATATACTGACTCATATAATACCTCATATGCAGTTTCATTGTATTATCTCAAGTGAGGGAAATGTCCCAGTTTCTGTTCACGTCATGATTTCTATTCACTGACTCATTTTTCTATAAAATCATATAAAATGATAGAAAATTGCGTCAGTAGAAATTGTAATGTGGACAGAAATTGAAACATACGATATTGCTTCATATATTATTTTATCCCATTGCCTCATATACTGCTTCATATATTATTTTATCCCATTGCCTCATATACTGCTTCATATACTAGTTCATATATTATTTCATACATCGCTTAATAGGTTGTTTCATTACACTGTTTCATTATATTACTTCATATACTGATTTGTGGGCGATTTCATGTACTATCTCCGATTCCTTAATTGCTTTAATTAATTGCGGATGCATATGCATCCGAGGGAACGATTTCATTTGACTTAAAGGATAGTACAAGGCTCTGGCAATATGTAAGTAAGTACCGTGAGCGTACCGTTCGTGAAATTGTCTTCGATCGTAACCCGATCCCAAATGGCGGCCAGATACAATCTTTCGCCGGTGTAACTTCCTAATGGTTCGCACGTATAATATGTAACTATACGTAAGAAAGACGCATTCCGATCTCTGACTTCGCTGCTTTCAAGATTTTTCCCTGGCCAGATTTATTCAGCTGCCGCGTCTAATCGTGGTATGAGATATGCATGACCTTTCCCCGGTTGCCGTGAGACGTATATTTACCTCGATGGGGCCATTAGGCGACGGTAATTACGCCGTTTAGCCGACGGTAGTTCACCAATCGTAACGAATCGCGCTTCTACATTCAGGCGTACTCCTAGTAAATACGACGATCAGCAGAACAGGATTATTAAGAAAAATTGCTGTGAGATATTGATTATGATATGTAAATTCCACCCAGAGGCTAACTCATTTAGCATGATAAGTATACGTAACTGTGAACGAACGTGCGATTTGCAGTTTCCATTCAATTGTACTGTCTACTCGAAATCACCTAATCTATCTGTAATGCAGTGCAAGTTGGAGAATCTCGATCGGTTTTACAACTGTGATTCTGTCGCGTACACGGTTCGGCGTTCCGTACGCCGGATCAGAGAATTTCTCACGGGGCCCAGGACTAGACAGCGCCGTTGCCCGAAAACGTGACACAGCACGGGAACTTAAATAGCCGCGGCGAGCGATAACGAGACAAAATCGCGAGAGCAGGAAATAGCTAGTCGGCGATTGTTCGAGGCACACGGGTTCGTCGTTCGGCCGGGTACACGGAGAAAGGTGTTTGCGAACAGCCTTGGTGGGCCCCGAAGAACCGGGGGCCCCGCATTGTTGGTAGGTGTACCGCCTGTCGCTGGTCCCTGATTCATTGCCGCGCCTTGCAATTCATCATTCTACTTCACTGTGTCCCGCCGCGTCGCGTCCTATTCCCCTTCTCGCTCGCGCTCACTTCGCGCCAATGATAATGACCCAGGCTACTTATATTTTTATTTAGAGAACACCTTTTTGTCTTCGAATAACTTCGAACGTGAGAATATCCAAAGACGCCCTGATCGTTTATCTTTTACTGCGTCGTTTTGATCAAAGAAAATTATCATGTATCGGGAATACTTGCAAACGTATTCGGTGTTATTAGAGAATAATCTCTTCGGTCGGGAGTTTAATAACTTCATGCCAGTTGGATCCGAACGTATGATCATGAGATCGTTCTATATAAGAGCACGTCCATCAATAACGCATCGGCCATTAAACCTATCAAATCGGGAGCAAAAATTTCTTCATCAACTTCTGCCGCATGCGAGCAACCGCGCCGCGCCGGGGGCATACTCATTAACGATCCGTCCGATCATGAGGCGGACATTCAGCAAGGATTCCGTGGATAAACGCACGCGATGTTCACCGAAGAGAGATAGAGATTATCACGATACCCGGAAGGTTAATGACGAGAGGAGGATCCTATCATAACTATGAAATCAATATAAAAAAAATCTACACGTGAACATCGCGGAATACGCTGTGTATAAGTTACATCGCTAATTAGCGAGTAGTTTAATTACAGAGTCGCAGATAAGAATGCTCCTTCGGATTAGAAATTTATGACGTACTGTATAAACTGAAAATTACGTTTAGTTATGAGACGCGTGCAATTTTCTACAATTCAGTTGACAATTTAATTAACCTCAGATCCTAACTGTTTCTTTAAATCGTGAATTCTGACTGGTCCAGATTATAATGTCCCCTCGAATCAAGGAATTTTTTCAAGGTACATTGCATACTTGGGAAGATGATTTTAATGGTAAATGCAATCGTTAATTAACACTTTTAATTTAAAAGGATATAAGAAAAAAAAGGCTCTTAGAGATCGTTGCCAGGATTAAGGGAAACAGAAATGGAGAATGGTACCGGCTCGCGTTCCCAACGGGGCGACGGAAATGGTGTCGTTCGCGGCAATTAACAGGAAACCACCGTGTCCCTGTTGGGAAACGCTGGCGCAACTGGCAAACGCGAACGTGACTGTCGAACTGGCCGTAATTATAGTCATCGATAATAAGCTATTTATGTATTCGTCGCAACCGCGACGAACGCCCCGTCAGGGGATGAGAAGGAAGGAAACTGCGTAGACTCTAAAAGCGATTCTCTCCTTTATTTAGCCCGCAGACTGCTTGCAGTGTGAATGATATTATTGTAATTATCCATGGACGGATGTGACGCAATCCAGAAAGTGCATAATGCAAAGCAATTGCAAAATCCTAGTGAGAGATCAGTAATATTTTCAATTTAATGTTTCAGACTTCCCTACGTGTTTTTTCTTGTACAAATTATAAGATTTTAACGTCTGACTTTATTCGTATAAATTAAATTGATATTTAGAATTTGTTCATCGTTTCTAATATTATTTCACAGTTTATCCTGTTGAAAACTGGGATGCGTGATTTTATATGAAGACGGCTAACATTTTACGAGCTTTTAACGTTTGTTGCTATAGAGGAAGTGTTAAGGGACGCGTTGCAGGTCTGCTTAACATGCGGCGTAACCCGCACAACAGGTGCCGAGCGCCCAGGGTGCTCTTCAGGGTCGCGAACCGAGATGATCGCGGCCAGGGCCCATCGGATCGGTGAGGCTGAATCGAGCGCGATGAACAAGAGAAACGCGAGTCAGGGAGTGAAAAGAGAAAAGTAAGTAAGGGAGGGAGGGAGGGGAAAAAGAAAAAGAAAGGTTGGTGCGGTGCCACGAGAGGGAACGTAAACTGATCGCGCAATCTGCCGGTGCGCGCGGCAAGTCAACTCCGGCCACGAAGAATTTCAATCAGTAATAATATCGCCCCGTGCTTTCCATCGTTCCATCCCTGTTCCTTGTACGCCGACGACGGCCTCCGTTTCGCTCGCCGCTGCCGTTTCTTCGCTGCCCGCGCTCGTTCCCATCTTGGTCAGGATTCAGCCGTGTTTCTCTAGGCCCGATCCTCATGCCGGTTACAAATGGCGTCATTATTCCTTAATAATTCGAGATGCCCAGCGACCGGACATTTATTGTTCGCCAACGAGAGACGACGACGCTACCTCCTAAGCCGGTTTTTTCCTAGCTACGTCGACTGCCGTGACTATAAAACCGATCAAAGATGTACGCAACCGTCGTATAATAACCGTTTACGTACTCGCTCAGCTTTATCGCGTTTCCGATTGATCGATTCAATTCAGGTTTCGCAATCCGGTAAAAATAACGTGTATACGATTTTACAACTTTGTTAATTGGATTCTGTTCACGAAACTTAAATCACAATGGTAATAATAATGTCAAGCGGTACGAAACTGGTTTCAAACGACATGACACTCGGTGATTGGAGCTCTACATAAAGAGACTCCGGTTATTTTTTTCTATAGGTAGAACAAACGGCAGGAACGTGTTGCAATTACCTTCCTTGACACGAATGCGTTACAGAGCGGCGCGATCGGAGTGCTCTTCGTGGGCAGCGCCGTGCAACTTCTCATTGTTGCTATTATTCAACCGGCAGATTAGATAGGAACGAGTTTTCCTTACGCGCGGATCAATAAGAAATCATCGGACCGTGTGACGTCGAGATTAGAACGATACGCCGGCGACAAAGAAAGGATTTTCCTCTTAAATGTCACGCAAGCGTGTCGTAATAATTATGTAAAACCATTCAAAAATATATCTGAATGCAAATCATATTATAAATATAAATTTTACCGATTCAATGATTGGATATTATCATAGAAAACCAATGAAAAAACGTATAAGCAGTAATCGTACCAATTCTACATATAAAGTTTATTAATTTAATCATTTTTTCAATATGCTATAAATTACGGAAATTGCAAATATGTCACCTATTTTACACCGCAATCTAAATCATTCGATACGTACGAGAACGCGATCGCTCTTTTTCCTTTCACTTACGAACGCCGATCTCGCACGCGTCCACCAAGTCGTTGACTTTTGACAAAAATATTTGCCGAACGATGTATGCGAGTTTACGGGACGCTTTGTCGACGCGTTAACGAGTTAATATTGAACTTTTCGTCTCTCTTAAAACCCGCGTGTTTAAACGGCGAAACGTTTAAAAGTTATTTTCGTGGCCGCGATATTTCGGGCCCTGCTGCGGCGCGGTTCTCGCGCACCCGGCAAAATATTGACACTGCCAAGAAAATCTGTCAAACCATTCTTTTCTGCCGTGTTGCATTCAGTTAAAAATTGCCCAGAGCTGTGAATTAATATTCTGTATAACAAGATTTAATAAAAAGTTACAATATCAAAAATAGTGAAGACTTTCCGAGTGGCAAGGTGAATTTCCTTATTTCTGTTCACGTGACGATTTCTACTCATTGGCGTGTTTTTCTATAATTTTAAGATAATATGCAAAATACGCTAGTGAGTATAAATTGGAACTTGAAGAAAATTGTGTTATTTACGTATGTTTAAATACTTGGGAATTTTAGATAAAATGTTTACTAACTACTCTGAGATTCGTTTCCTTTGTTTCTATTACTCTAACACGTGTACATAGGGTTGGAAACGAGATAACCGGCAGGATTCGATTAGGATTCTAATCTAACGGTTGGAATTTGGGCTCGCCACCTGTTCCCAGGCTTCGGCACCCGCAACAGGATGTTCTACCGAATGGGTCTTCGGGTCAACCGAGGTTTTGTTAAAACTCGACAAGCGCTTCATCAATTTTTACGCTTATTCACGTCTAGTTGCTACAAAACACTCGGGCATCTCTCCATCCACCAAATCATTGACTCAACTCAGTTTCTTATTCGCGTTATTAAATTCTGTATTCTAACGTATTTGTGTATCGTGTATAATTTATGTTTTAAGATTGTCAATCGCAGAATTGAGAGACAAATATTGTGTTTACTTTATTACACCTTATAAAACTTAGCGAGCTGATGAATNATCAAAAATCGTGAAGAATTTCCGAGTGACAAGGTGAATTTCCCTATTTCTGTTCACGTGACGATTTCTACTCATTGGCGTGTTTTTCTATAATTTTAAGATAATATGCAAAATACGCTAGTGAGTATAAATTGGAACTTGAAGAAAATTGTGTTATTTACGTATGTTTAAATACTTGGGAATTTTAGATAAAATGTTTACTAACTACTCTGAGATTCGTTTCCTTTGTTTCTATTACTCTAACACGTGTACATAGGGTTGGAAACGAGATAACCGGCAGGATTCGATTAGGATTCTAATCTAACGGTTGGAATTTGGGCTCGCCACCTGTTCCCAGGCTTCGGCACCCGCAACAGGATGTTCTACCGAATGGGTCTTCGGGTCAACCGAGGTTTTGTTAAAACTCGACAAGCGCTTCATCAATTTTTACGCTTATTCACGTCTAGTTGCTACAAAACACTCGGGCATCTCTCCATCCACCAAATCATTGACTCAACTCAGTTTCTTATTCGCGTTATTAAATTCTGTATTCTAACGTATTTGTGTATCGTGTATAATTTATGTTTTAAGATTGTCAATCGCAGAATTGAGAGACAAATATTGTGTTTACTTTATTACACCTTATAAAACTTAGCGAGCTGATGAATTATAAAAAAATAATTGTGATAAATAAAATTCAGATTGAAAACAACTGACACTGTTCAATTATAACTTGAGAATTGGTCATGGCTGATAAATGATTTTTCCACTCTCTGACAATGTTAGAATAAATGAATTGAACACCCCTGGTCTAGGACAGCGAACCTGATTGATCATATCCTTTCTGTAGACTCTAGGGTTTTCTCCAAGACCGCAAGCTGCTACAGGGAATGTAATTAGCCGGGGTCTGGCTTTTATAGAGCACACGGATTCACGAAACTATTTCTCACGGGTCTTCCGTCGCTCCGTTGTTTCTTCGAAAATACTTTTTTCTCCCACTCCACCGGCGAGATCTCTACGCCGGGGAACGTCCTATTACGGCCAGGAAATGAAACGTCGGCGTATTTATCATCTCGAGTTTCACGCTTTTTACTTTTTTTGCAAAGTTTCCCTCGCAAAAGCGAACGGATTATCCCGGCAACGATTCGAACGAAATTTATCGACGGCACGCGCGCGGAATTTTATCCGACAAAGCGGAAATCGGAATTCGAACGACGCCGAAGTTGTTGGAAATGGAATCTGCTCGAGAATAATCATAGGAAGAATATTGTTCGTTTATTTCAGACGTTCGATCACACTTATCCTTCTATGCTGTTTTTAATTGCATTATTTCAGTCAATCTCATTTTTTAATCGAATTGCGATCAATTGAAATTACACATTTGAAAAACTGAAGAAGAGTTAAGGAAACTTAATAATTATAATAATCAGTATACTTAAATTACCACTTTCGATGACTTAGATCGGTGAGTATTTAAAAATTTCAATCGCATCTGGTTCGAAACCGGAAGTTCCAGACGTAGTCGGCTGCATCTTTCATACAAATCGTTGGACGGGTAGAATTATCAGGTTTTGGTCCATGGAAAGCTAGGATCTCGCGTAACAGGTGGTGGACAAGATTCTCGTTATTATCGGTCCGATCGACATCAATCAATGATCCAATGAGATGCAGCTTACCTACGACCATAAATGTCACTCCTTCCAGTTGTAAAATTGCGAGTTTACGCGTTATCGCGTGTTCTCCAAGCGAAATCGCCCCTAGCCCTCGTTTCATGCTACAGGCCCTCGTTCCTTCAATACTAAGCCATCTCGAATCACGTTTAAATCCAAGCCAATTCCGTCACTGTTATTAACCGATGCCTGCAGCAGTTACTACTCAGTATAAGGCACGAGGACTTCCACTTATTTTGAATATTGCCATTTACAAGATTCCTTAAAAGCTGATGAATAAATTCTAATTTCATATCTCGTAGGGAACGTTTTCTTGTTCACAATGTTCATTCACTCTTCAGTTTTAACTTATTATACATATTGATACGAGGTTTGAATGACCTCGTTTCACTGACTAATTTGCTTCGACATTATATAAAAATTGTATCTCCAGGAAATGCAAAGAATCCACATCTAAAAATTATGTCGAAAGTGTAATATATAATGCTTCGCTCAATCTCGTAATAATATCTGTTTAACAGACGTTTAGGGGAATCGTTCGGCCGGAAGGATCCACTAATTTCGGAAACGATTCGGCAGCACCGTGCCACACTTTATCGAGCACGTACACGGCCTGTAATACTGTTTTCGCGTAGTGGCAATCAGCGGTAACCAGGTTGGCCGGCAGTCGTAATTGCACGGGAGTACGTGCACCGCCGTGATACGCCGGGATATTACAGTTTGTTGATAGTTTTGGATACGTATACGCGTTTGGCCCACGTGGTCGCTTGCAATTTCGGTTCCAGTAAATAACCCCCCCCCGCGTGCCTCTCTTGAAATTACGCGGTCCACTCGCCCGTCGTCGCCCGTTATTATGACGTCGTGGAATATAGATAAAGTTATAGCAATTCTAGTATCGCGTTACCCATTGCCGTGGTCGTTGCATGAGATTTTTATTAAGGTAATAAATCTTGCAGATTAGTGGAATTTTAGTTTACCGTCTAGACATGATTTATAAATTAATTTTCATCTGTTCAAACATTTCGAAAGAAGAATTGAAAGATAAGTGAGTAAAGTGGAATAAATATTAGATGAAACGTCTTTTATAGCCAATTCTTGTAATATTTATTAATTAGACGTTTTATCATCTCGGTGATAGGAACTCTACGACGGACATTAGCATATTGTATAGCTGCAATCAATTTGACACGCGTCAATTTTCCTTTTTACGATACTCCGCGATGACTAGGTTCCACGAAGGAAGCGATAATTTTAATTTCATGCATAATTATGCTATTGATGACGAGAGAGGAAACGAGGCTTCTTCTAAAGAACGTTCACGTTGACACTGACGTCTCGCTGATACCACGATGGAATTATTAATAAGCGGGCAATCATCCCGCACGGTTAATTGAATTTTATAACCATGTGATTGATGTCAATTAACATGTCCCTTTTTTCCTCTGCGAAAATGTCATTATGACGCGGTTTCATACGCGACGAAGATGTATCTTGGATCCCATCTAATTCCAATGTCAATTTAAATAAAAAATTCTGAAAGCATGTACACTTCATTTACATTTATCATTTTTCCTTACTTCATCTATATTTATGACCGTCTTAGTACCCAATCGTGATTCATGCATATTCTACAATTTCGATCCCAAGTTCTACACTTTGAAGAAGTCGTATACTAATTTAGTTGAAGATTCAAAGATTTGGGCCAGGATTTTTGGATTGAAAGATACGAGGAGGGACACGGCAGGCCACCAACGCGTCGCAGGTGCAGCGACGCGGTCGATGTATGCTATTGAAAACCTCCACGGTTTCCGGTTCCGATAAAATCGTCGATAGGGTACTACGGCATGGCGGCGCGCCTCCCGTGAATCGGATAGTGCGAGGAGATAATGACACGCGTGTGGGAATCGCGAGGGCGTAACAGCGTCCACGATTTCTTCCATCGAACGCGTCGATCCGCACGGAGCCATGCGTGTTTCCCTGTATAAAAAGTTTAGTCGAACGATTAATCGTATGTACAGGTTGTGTTAAAAATGCGTTCATTATAAATTGATTAGATTCTGTCTAATTCGATGGAAGTTGATCCAATAAAGAATTTCAGTCAAATTTTACTTTAGAATGAGAAATTGTAAAATAATGTTCAAGTTTCTCACTACAGCATTATTAAGTCGCATTCTATTAATTATTATATTGATTTCATATTTCAATACAATCGCATTGATTTTTATTAAGATTTACAGAATCTTAGTTCTCATTTCAAAATTGACGGACGAAGAAACAGATCTAATAATTGCGAACGACGTGACGTCGACAAATACACGAGTCATCGCGCGTGTCAGTCGTTGCTCGCATCTATCCAGGAGCGACACGGATTGAACGGGTATCGAAACCGATCCTCTGGTCGAAGAAACACAATCGCCCGGAGGCAAGCACAACGCGGGAGAGTGAGTAAAAAAAAAAGAAGAAACGGAAAACGACGTCGCGGACGCGAATCATTAATCCTCGCTACGTGGTGCCGTGTACCATGTACCTGCTCGTGATTACGGTTCCCTCGTCTCGTCTCGTACCTCCTCGGTCGCCTCGAGCAGGGTGGTTGCGAGGAGGAAACACCTACGACTTTTTTCACCTTCTATCTACGCTCGAACACGCGGCAACCGTCCTTTTACCGTACGACGCGGCGCCTCCCTGAGCTGCAGGGAATACCCAGCATCCTTCCTCTTCTTCCCCACGGTACGGTCTTTTTCTCGGTACCACCGTTTAGGACTCTCGAGAACAAGTGCCGATCTCTTTGATTTCTGTCTACATTTTCTAATGTTCTAACTCTAATTCACCTCTCAAAACACGTTATTCAAATAAGTTGAATATCTTTACTTTAACACCTGTTAATTCATTCAGATAATCAGATAATCACAATTTATAATTGCAAAATTTACTGGATCTCTCATCTGATTTAATGTTTAATTCTATGATTTGTACATAATTTTGTTTGTTTTTCTATGTTTCAAAAGAGCACCTCTTATTTCAATACTTTCAAATGAAATCAAGATGCAATATATATATTTCATAACAATTCTAATTGATGAATAACTTTACATATTTATTTTTGGAGAAATGATCGATCATTTAATAATGATTTTTCATACAAGAATTAATCTCTTTATCAGAATGGCTCAGATATGAGGAAAGTTCCACAGCGTAACTTTTAAGCCTCTGATCCGCCGTCTATCCTAGGGATTACAAACTTTCCTATTAATTTCTCCCCGCGTAATTAATAACCACCTGATAAAATTGGCGCCGAGCTAATCACGCGTAACTTCCTGAAGGTCCGGCTTTCAGGTTCATCAATAATATACCCTGTCCGAGACAAGCTAAGTTCAATCTGCTGCATTATCACAGCGGCTTGTTTCATTAGAACAATATTTATAAATAATGCATAACTTGGTTCTCAACGGCATCTCACGTTAATTACATTGCGAGCTTTCACATATTTTTAGAAAAATCGTGTGAATGACGTATAATATTTGCAATTTTTAAAGCAATGCAAGAATTTCATCAAAGCAATGAGATTGCATGAAATTCCTTTAGATATGCGAATTTGATTCTGCATAAAAATGCATTTGATCATTGGACGCAATTATACTCCTGTATTAGAATTAATGATAGATCGGATGAAATCGAGATACGCATACGATAATCTCAGTCGACTGGCGCGCGGTGAAAATAAAATGTGGGGATAATCGGAATTCAGAACGGAGTCCCTCGACTTCCGGCACGCGTACCTGTTGCCGTGGCCGACGGCGAGCGTGCTTACATACCTGAGGAGCAATACGTCGCCGTCGCGGCTACGTGACGATTATTTCTGCGTGTCTCGACAACGATTTCCTGATCGCAGACCAGGAATGCAAATCCCCCGAGTAAACGCATCTCAGTTTCTTATTAATCCATACCTGAAAATAAAAAGAAGTTTTCTGTACTTTGGTTGTTTTCGTCAACAAACGTTTTAAAGAAATACTTAACAGAGATATAAGTGGACCTAAAACAAAGTTAATGCATATTCAAGATGAATGATAACTAAATTTGATTATTCCGGTTCGACTTCTCAAATGCTTGACTTCAAACAGCTACTACGTATGGAATGATGCGCGAACGACAAACCCGGTTGCATTAGCATATCCGAAGTCGCGTCTCGAGGGCACGGGAACGAGTAATTGGAGAATCGGAACGCGAGTCCGCGTCGTCGGTCCTGGCACATCGAACGGGAAATGGAACGAGCCGATATGAGTTTCGAGACGGTGAAGGAGCTACTTGTTTGCGAGAGCCATTTTACCAATGACTGACGGAGAACGTATGCATGATACCCACGGAGAGCTCAATTGGAAGTTGATGGATCGCGTACGTCTACGAGGAAATTTTAGATAGCGTGATTGGTTGTTGGTATGCGCGGGGATACGCTGCTCGGATCGCGATGCGAAGATTTCGCACCGCACTGTTATTGATAGTCTCACGGCGTCTGAGCTTTGACAAACTATCGCCGATTTGATGCCTGACGTTTAAGTAATAGGGTTACAAATTACCTTGTTGTGTTTAGCGTTCAAATGGCGCAATCTAAACTTTTTTCAATTTCGATTAATCAATCGCCGATAGCATCTTAAATCGCAAATGAAATCGAACATTTTTTTCCCATATTCATTTCCTCACGACTTTACATGAAATTAATTTATATTTTTGTTCTCAAGGAAATGGAATCCCGTGAGACTTTCGAATTTCAATTAGCATCTTGTATCGTAAGCGATAACATTAATAACGTTAGTTTTCATATTTATCTGATTACAATTTTATGTGAAATTCTATGATGAAATGTCATACTCGGCTGGATATATCGGAACTCGTGAGACCCATTAATGTTTTTGTTGAAAGAGTTCTCCTCGGCGGCGATTTCTTGTTTCCATAAATCACGAAGCAACTGTACATAGTATGTAGATATAATACACGCATTAACATGCAGAGAAGGAGGCATATGGGAAAGATTTTCGCGCGGTCCCGTTGCGCTGAATAGGCTCGTTTGTTCGACAAGCAGCGTCGGCCAGAGCTTGAAAACGTTCGATCGACGGCTGACTGGCCTATTAATTAAAAGCGTATCTCACTTCGTTAAAAACCAACGTAAGTCGATGCGTGGAAAATGATTTCATTGAAGATAAGCCAAGCTTCCATTGGAATTTTACATACGTTCAAAGTAAAGGAATTAACCATTTGAATTTTATGTCAGTTATAAACTTAATAGAAAAAAATTTTCATATTAAGTACTCGGTCAGTCGAATATCAAATATGAATATAACATTTTTTCGAATGTACTGTAACATTATGTATTAAGCAGCTTAAGAATGCAATGACCCTTTCGAGCTTACACCAGTACGCGTATGGGCAAATGAAAATTCGGCTCGTAAAACAGTTTATTAGATCCGTTACGTAAGTCTAGTTTTCGCATTTGCCTAAGTAACGAGAATTAAGTCCATGCGTATCTTCTACATTGCCTTTTCATTACATGGCCATTTATACTCGATGGTAACAGGCACGCGGCATGACGTTTATTAAGTTCAATTTACCCAGCCTTCGATATGCAATTACGCGAAACGGAGTTGTATCGAGGTCCGGACGTTTGTCGAAGAGGAGATATCACGCGATGCATGAGCGTTAAGCGAAGCAGGCGCGGGATGAGCGAACGAGTGTCGGTTTAAGACGTCGAGTGTTTGAAGAAGGTGCTTCTAGAAATAGAGTTCAGCTGTTCAAATTGAACGAACCAATGACTATTTCACGGTCCAGATGCTTCGGTTAAACACCGTTCTTCCCGATCGGACGACGATTAAGCGTTCTCCGATGGATGCCACGCTCGTTCAGGAAATCTTCATCTCCTCCAAACGTGATTAATGCACTGATATTGACTCGATGCGTGGAACGAAACATGCAGCTAAGGCGTTCCAACGATTCTTCAGACCCGTGGCAACCTCATCTCGTCGGACGATGGTTCTTAAAACTTGTCCCATCGAAGTCTCACCTACTCGAGTGTTGTTCATCGAATTCAATGAAACTTCGTATGGAGAAAAATTATCAACTTCAAACTGAATGCATTTTCTATCCAAATTTAGTTTAATTATTTCACAGAATTCAGAATGTA
>NW_017139975.1:327931-331461 GCF_001652005.2 Ceratina calcarata | reverse complement strand
TTTTCTAAGGTACATAAACTTTTGGGATTGACTGTATAGCCAATACATCCTTAAGTCAAGTATAATTATTTATCAGTTATTATCAATTATTTATTAATCAGTTATAATTATTTGTCTATAATTCTAAGTATTGTTTCTTGATTGAAAAATGGGATGTGACACTTGTGCAGAAAGCTTCACTGGTTCATTTGGTAATTTGCGATGGATCACGAGGATCGATGGTCGATAACGGTATAAATAATATTTCATGGGACCGGTAAATTGTGATTTATCGCTAAATTGTAAGTGGGAATTTTTTAATTGCCCCGACGCAATCCGTGAATCATTAATTATCGGTTATCACGGCGAGGCACGGTTTGATTTATGGGGCACAGTACGAGATGCAAATTCATTCCCAATGATCGGGATCCAATTTCCTCCCCCCAAAAAAAACACAACGAGCAGCGAAATTCTTTCGACGGTATCCTGCTAACAATTGACAATTATCCTTATAGCTACCCGATAAATACGTAGCATTGGTTTAGAAATACTTGACTATTCGCAAGTGAAGTGCAGAGGAAATAAATCGCAAAAGGGTTTGCGATTCAATTAGCGCGGTGCTCGAAATGGTGGATAAAGCCGGCTCGGTGGCATTCGACAAATCTCGCTCAAAGTGGCAGCGCCTCGGCCTGTTAAGCCCTGATTTACAAACGGAAATTTACCGCGGCTTAAATTAAAGCGACAAAACGACGATGCTCATCGTATCGTCATTTCCATCATTGTCACTGGCCGGTGAACCGACTTTACTAAATCTTCGCGACGGCGAGCTTATAAAGGAGCCAAGCTACAGAAAATCTCCGCTTTGCTGTTGATCGGATCACAGACGAACTCAGAAAAAGAATCAGACAATCTGTTATGATCTATTCTTGTGACAAGAAGAATGGTACTATCTCGATTAAATTAAATGATACTAAGAGGTGTTATATTAAATAGCAATTTAAAATACTAATACTTATATAAAAATTGTTTTATCAACAATAATCATACTTCCAATTCATTTCGCAATCTCGCAATTTAAAATCGAACTTAGACATTGTTGAATTTATTTAAGAGAACAATTAATTTCATATTTCGCAACGTCTGAAGATTTAACAGCACGTGAAAGCGTTTGGTACAGCGATAAGCGAAGCGAGGAGCGTCTCGCGGCCTGAATAATTTTCGCCTCCGTGACGGAGCGCGCGAAATGGTTCGCGTCGAAGCGCGCCGAATAGTTTCCCTCATAATAAGCCAGCTCGTAATTTCCCCTCAATTAGTGGCCGGCGACGTGACGAGTCGCGCAGTCAACGCTGTTCCTTCGCCTCCCTCCGTGCTCCATTTTCCTCGTCTTAATATTCCTGCCATGGGATTAAACGATACAGGAGAACGAATACGATCACTCTGATTTCAGCGTCGTTGGTTCACCCAGAAATACGGCACGTACAAAGCGTCGAACTGTTTTTTATTAACAGCCTGTTTTCGTTTTGAAGATCTTATTATCAGATTTTTTTATCAGATCCATTACCAGATTATTTGTCATATTTATTATCGGATTGCTTTCCAGATTGATCAGATTATTTTTCATTCACAGTATTGTTAGTCAATTTATATAAAAAAGTTTAATCAAATATGTAGATAGATTTCTATCCAATATGAATCTTGTACCATCGTTCGAAGAATGGGTTGTGCGTAAAAATTTATTTTACGTATTAAAAAAAAAATTAATCAGTCCTTTGCTTTTGATGTTTGTTAAAATTCATACAAGTGTACAAAATTTAAAGTCTGGAAATCATATATAATAAATTCAGTTCACATCCTGATAGACTACATCAAAGTGTAAGCAACTAAAAAAACTTCAGTATTTTATTTTTTACTAGTAGCTGTAGAATGCAAAACACTTTACATATTCATTGAGTATATTGATTTTGTACATTTTTATTCATGACTGCGATGTCCTAAAAACGATGAGTTATTTTAATGTTTCGCTAGGGAGTTGGAATTTGCTGGCGCATTAATTTGAAAGTAGCGGCAATTATTTGTTTGATCGCGTTTTTGAAAAGTGATTCGTTGCGGGCATCGCATCTGGTCGGCTGCCAAGTAGCCGCTATTGGGACGGGTTCAACAGCCCTCGCCGTCCGCCGCCGCCGCCCCTGGACCGCCTGATTTGGCCTCATTTACGACGAGGTACAAAAATTCTTGTAAATTGGCCGTAATTTAGCGCACAATGGGACGAGTTGCGCCGCGCCGCGCCGGCGAGAGTTGAACGCACCGGCCCTTCCACTCGCCTCCCCACATTGCGTTGAGAAATTTTAGGCCTGTTTCATTCTATGTACACCGTTTCGTAAGTACAGTTAAACATTTCTTGGTAAATCAAACTCGAGATATAAAATGAATTCTCATCAGTCGAGCTTTGTTCTTAATTTTCTTGTGGACAGAACAAATTTTGTATTCCATCGGGATCTCTCGTTTGCAGTGAAGCGACGATTCAATCGCAAAACGATGAAAAAGATACGGAGAAGTCGGCGTATTTCGGCAAGCGACAAATTGAAAACACGTGTAAACGGATGATGTCTACGCGGAACAAGGGATAGCGCGTGGAAAGACGGCGCGGCGGTGACAGCCGCGGTAGTTTTGTTAATCGACGCAGACCAAATAACGCAACACCGCGCGTCTCGCCGTTGAGATAATAACCGGGAAGGACGAAGAAACTCGAGGAAGGCTAATTGGATCCAAGCTAATTCCGCCTGACTCCCAAGTATGCGACGGACAAAGACGTTTTTTAGTTACGGATCTCCGTCGGGTCGATCGTTGACTCAGGTGGAATTGATGGATGGACAGAGAAATTTTCGGGATGGAGATGGATGCTGGATAAGCTTAAAACTGGCCTCGTGGACAGAGTTAAAATCAGATTATCCGAGCTTTTCGTCTTAACCCTGTTAAAATATATTCGGTGAAACATTTCTTATATTTCACTAATAATTAATTACGGTCACGTGTGACTTGATTTTTCAAAAACTATGATCATTTTTCTGTCGCACGAAATAATGAGATTAATTAATTATTGCGTCAGATGAGAATGAGAAGTCGCAGAAATTATCCACAACAAACATACATAGATACATAGTTTCACGCGAGCATTCGTAACGCGTGAAGCTTCGCAACAACGTAACAGCAGCAGCAACAGCAGCAGCAGCAGCTCGAAGGAGTCTCGTATCCTTTACGAGCGCGGATCACGCGATGCGCCGTGGCGCTGATATAGAAAATTATCCGCGCTATCTGGGAGTAACGAATGCGGTATTACAGGTGTTACCGGTAATCATTAGCAGTTTCATACTTTTCTGCCGCCGCGCCGCCGCTGCCGTGATGATACAAAGGAACAGTGCCTTTAGTGGTACGTAATGGTCGCGAGAAGAATGTACTCAACTACCAGTTCTCTCAATAGCGAGTTTCAATCTTGCGGGATAATACAGGAATGTTTGTCTCAAATTATATCCGTTAAACGACTTCTATCAATG
>NW_017139975.1:273179-327690 GCF_001652005.2 Ceratina calcarata | reverse complement strand
GAAGTAATTTTGACTGGTTTTGGGCAAATGTACAAATAATAATGCATAAATTATTTTTTTTCCCAAGTGAAGTAAAATTTTTTTCATCGTTAACATTTACTAATAACTTGTTATATGACTGTAAATAATATAAAAAATATTAAAAATTAATTTTAGACAAATTTCTTTACACTTTTATTCTTTCACAATGCAGTCATTTTGACTGCTTTGGGCAATATAGGTATATACTAAGTTTCAGTCTTTCTAGTGTTAAATAACAAGAGAATCGTTCGGAGAAACCGTCAGAATTTCGTCTAAGGGAAGATAATACTGGCGCCAAGTCATGCTCTTCGTCCGTTTCCTTTTTTCTCGTTCGTGTAGCGGCGTTGGCCGTGTCTTTCGACGTCGAGGACCATTCTCCTCTTCCTCCTCCTCCTCCTCCTCCTCCTCCCTGTATTCTTTTCGCTCGGCGCAATGTCACTGCGACACGCATTCGTCGCATATAATTGTCCGGGGGTAGGTATTGTCTCGTTCCTCCGTCCCTCCTTGCCCGCTCCTTCTGCGCGTTTGAATTCTGCCGCAGCGAACCCGTTTCGAAGAACGGCTGCGGCTAAGTATTTTCGGCCTCTCTATTTATACTCCGCAGACTGCCAGTGTCTCGTAGATGCCACGGGGTTCGGGTCAGAGGACACACCCCAGGGAACGCAAGGGAAAAACGAGAACCCGGTCTTCGTTAGCCGTCCTGTTGCTGGCTCGCGTATAAACATTCGAACCCCGGCAAACTTGACGAACCACTTGCACGGTCGGAATTAATTCTGACCCGGTCAGCGAATTAATTGCCTCCTGGGCGCCACGCACTGTGGAACGCCAGTTTTTATTTCTCTGATTCCCTCGCGTAGGGTTTAACGATTTCTCAGAGAAAATTCAGTCCAATTATTAAATGATATAAATTATTAATATTATAATTTCTAGTTTCAAATTCTATTCCATAATAAATTTTTAATCCGTTCTAATAACGATTTATTATTTAAGTAGATGAATTTCAGTATTAGAAAACTGACCCATAAATTCCTTCATCAAAACACATCTGTCTTTCTGTATTAGTTCAGACAGAGAGATTTCCTGTTAGGTATTAATAAATCAGACAAAGCTCCTTTACATCCGACGCACGGCGACGCGAGCATGACACAGAAGTAGTTTTCTAACTCGGAGACGTTAACAACTTCCTCGAAGACCGACGATTATAGGGAAAAGGATTGTCCCGAGTTTTCACGGGTCCTCGGCCAAGAGAAAGCCCAGTGCCACCGTCGCCGCTGCTTCGCGTTCTCTTATTGTTCGTTTCGCGTCTAGGAATAGCCGTAATGGCGCGGCGTGCGTACGCGCGTGAAGAATCTCGATACTTTATGGCGGCGATTATCGTTCAGCCGGGTCCCAAACCGCACTACCGGCTCTCGCCTCTTATTTTCATCATTAAGCTGTGACTAATACGCCATATTACCGTGACGAAACGCGGCCAATGATACCGCGGTGGCTCTCTTTTCCGGCCCGTCGCCTATTCCCTGCCTGGAAAAACTCTCGTTACACGACCAGTTCGAATTCGGGGCGCGAACGCCTTCACGGTAGATTGACTCGCGTTCAACTAAGTCACAAACCCTTTGACAGAGACGCTCTGTCACCTCGTTGCAAATGAACCCGGTCTTCGTTAGCCGTCCTGTTGCTGGCTCGCGTATAAACATTCGAACCCCGGCAAACTTGACGAACCACTTGCACGGTCGGAATTAATTCTGACCCGGTCAGCGAATTAATTGCCTCCTGGGCGCCACGCACTGTGGAACGCCAGTTTTTATTTCTCTGATTCCCTCGCGTAGGGTTTAACGATTTCTCAGAGAAAATTCAGTCCAATTATTAAATGATATAAATTATTAATATTATAATTTCTAGTTTCAAATTCTATTCCATAATAAATTTTTAATCCGTTCTAATAACGACTCATTATTTAAGTAGATGAATTTCAGTATTAGAAAACTGACCCATAAATTCCTTCATCAAAACACATCTGTCTTTCTGTATTAGTTCAGACAGAGAGATTTCCTGTTAGGTATTAATAAATCAGACAAAGCTCCTTTACATCCGACGCACGGCGACGCGAGCATGACACAGAAGTAGTTTTCTAACTCGGAGACGTTAACAACTTCCTCGAAGACCGACGATTATAGGGAAAAGGATTGTCCCGAGTTTTCACGGGTCCTCGGCCAAGAGAAAGCCCAGTGCCACCGTCGCCGCTGCTTCGCGTTCTCTTATTGTTCGTTTCGCGTCTAGGAATAGCCGTAATGGCGCGGCGTGCGTACGCGCGTGAAGAATCTCGATACTTTATGGCGGCGATTATCGTTCAGCCGGGTCCCAAACCGCACTACCGGCTCTCGCCTCTTATTTTCATCATTAAGCTGTGACTAATACGCCATATTACCGTGACGAAACGCGGCCAATGATACCGCGGTGGCTCTCTTTTCCGGCCCGTCGCCTATTCCCTGCCTGGAAAAACTCTCGTTACACGACCAGTTCGAATTCGGGGCGCGAACGCCTTCACGGTAGATTGACTCGCGTTCAACTAAGTCACAAACCCTTTGACAGAGACGCTCTGTCACCTCGTTGCAAACGTGGACTACGCGCGGTCCGAAACAGAGGACAGCATTCAGAATGCCAGGCTTCCCTGCCAAATAGGCTCAATGATATTTATACCAAAGATTTGTACAAATTTTATAGAACACTCGAAGGAGTAGTTTTTTTATTTCATAAAAGATTCGAAGAGCATCGAATGCCATTTTGAAATTCATATTTTTATAATACTTCCAAAAGAAGAACATGAAGGAAAAAAGGGGTGCGTGTACTCTGAACAGGAATAACGGGCGCGGATTTCCTCCATGGGAACGGGAACCTTCATCATACGCAAGAATGTAAACACGGCAGGAAGCGCCGGGCAAACGAAGACTAATCACCCAGGCTTCCGCCATTAGCATATCTTTTTCTTCTACCCGGCTCGCCGCGCCGCGCCGCGGCGTAGCGGAGCTCGGCGTAGGCCGTTCCCCGTTGAAAACTATGATTTGATAGTAATTGAATTAATTGCCAAGGGCTTCCCGTGGCGTATCTTTAAATTAATCATCCCACCGCTCCGCCTCGATTGTCTCGCTGCTCCCATTCGGCTCGGGACGTCCACTACTTCAACAGATCTCTTCGAAGAATTGACAGATTTCGCTCGTCGATTAATAATTACAAAAACCAGTCATCGCGTAGGTGTACGATTTATTTCGAAATTCAGTCCGAGGCACGTCTATCTGTTCGACGTATCGAAATGTTCGAACGGAAGATCGACACGATCCTCTAAAGAGTTTCTCCAATAATCGAACGACTCGATAATTTTCGTTAAACGAATCTTTGAACTGGCTTCTGCTAAAATTAGCGTAACAACGAGATGAAAGCGATGGTGTCGGTTGTTCACCTCGCGGATCTTTCGCGTTCCCCTTTTCCCCCGCGGAATCGCGATCGGTCCACGAATCCCGGAGATGCTAATCACTCTACAGAGAGAGTTTCGTGGAACCGTCGCGGGATTAGCAACACTCCGGCGCAAGTGTGTCAGAGAGCTGAACGGGAGGCGGAATCCTGTTTAAAGGGGGAAACAAAGGATCGGCCGGGCTTTGATGTCGAGATACGCGCGTTCGATTCTGTTAATTTCCCAGTTGAAATATTCTCACGACTGCACAATTATATTCGCATTTAGCACGATCGTGCGGCGTAGTAATTAACGGGACGGCGGCGGGTGTCGAGGGAATTTCTTCCTTAATCGATTTTATTTGGTTATTACAGCGACCGGTGAGCTCCTCCGCGACAGTCGGCAATACCCGGGCTTTCGTTTCTATTGTCCCGGGCAGTGACAGTGGAAAAATTGTTGATCCTCCCGGATCCACGGGGAGATCTATGGACGCAGGAGAACGTGTCTCCCTCTCTCTTTCTCGGTTGACATTCTAATGCAGCACAGATAAATTGGATTGACATCTCGGATAGGCGGGATTGGCCTGGCTCCAGCGTCGAATGCCTTGATTAATATGCCGGTAATTAGTTAGCGCTGCAACCGCGAGTTACAGATATTATTATGCTAATTACGCCGGCGACGTTGAGTAATAGGCTGCACGTGAAACGAACGGACGAGAGGCCAGCGGCCCACGTTTCTGCCATTTACACGCCGCCGTTCGGTTTAGCATTCCGAAACGGAGAGACGGGAGAGAAGAGGGGGGAGAGAAAAAAAAAAGGAAACGACGACCTTGAGCGAAAAAGAATAGGAGATCGCCGCCGCGAAAGCGAAAGGGTGAACGTTTCTTTTATATTATGCGTGCGTTCGCCAATGCTGACTGCCTTTACCGTTACTTCAGACGCGCTTATCTTTCAGTGGTTAGACCGAGCGACTGGAAGGAAACGTTTAACACAATCTCAATATCGATCGACCATATCATTGAACATTAAAATTGATTTTAATTGAAATAAAGTTTATTCTTCGCAACTGAATCGTTGCTGATCCAATTCCATGGGGAGAAGCTTTGTAACTGGGTAACAAAAATGACCGGAGGTACCACGAGTTGCTCTTATTTCTTATCCGAGTTCCCAATGATATTTACGACGCTGCGTGCGCGACGACGCAGTGGCGGCACGGAAACGAACAGGAAAGGAACAACGAACCCGGTCCGTGGTGTGTGTAGCACGGTAAAAAGGGCGGGAGGAGCACAAGTTGACGAGGCGCGGGTTCCGATATCGAAGGGCGGAGGAAAGAAGCGCGAACATCGGAACGGAGGGAGAGGGACGAGGTGTCGTTAAAAGGCAGAGTCGACGAAAGGACGCACGGGGAGGAGCGGAGGGGAGAGAAGAAAAGAAGACCGAATCGATCGATCGATCGATCGATCGGCAATCGATGAATGGCTCGGAGTTGCTCGCTTGACGAAAACGAAAATCCTTCGATCCTGACCGCTGGCTGGATCGAATTCCATCGGGGGCCCCTTCGGTGCGGCGGTGATCATCGACCACATGACCCGGGCGTCGTTTCTTGCCCGTTGCGCCGCCTCTGATCGGATTTCGAGCTTCTTAGAAACTTCGCACGAGTATATTCGCCCTTCGGGAATGGCCACTTCTCGTGCAGCAGTTATCTCTTTCCGAAAAAACGTTCCACCTAACTTAATGCAATTGAACGCACTAATGTCTACATCAGATCTCTTAGCTGTTATAACACAACGCTTGAAAGTAGTTTCTCATAAAAAATTATAAATAAAACGAGATTATCGTCGATGGAAATTTCATATAATAAATTTTTTTACTGCAGTTTTAGCCTACAATGCTTAATCATTCGTTCTCTGTTGATTTTATTATAAATGAAAGGTGAAACTCTCTGAAATAATTCATACGGGATAATAGTAAAGTATTTTATATACTTGGCGCGTTTAGTGTATCAGGTCAACGGGTTAGTTGGCTGGAGGCGTTAGAGAGAGGATAAAAGAAAGGAGAATAGTGGTTCCGCGAAACGGGTGAAGGGACAGGGAACGCGATGGTGCCCTCTCCCGCTAATGCAACAATAATTACGCGGTTTTCATCGTGTAATTAATGGGCTTCCGCGTTCAACGCCGGATTCTTCCCATTGTTAAGTCCATCGTGCCGGTAAGTTGAATCGACTCGCCGCTTTCATTAATTCGCTTTTGTCGAGGACGTGCCGCGGCCGCACGCGTTGTCCTCGTACTTAAAATATAGTAGATGGCTCCAGCCAAACTCGTTTAGTGGGTGAACTAGCCGTGCAAGAACTTTTTGCACGATCAGCTCGCGGAGTATCTTAAGAATTTCTTATCCCTCCTATTTCATGAATAGTAACGATCTATGAAGTTTATTGTCAATGATTATATTATTTCCATTGAAAAAAAAAACGATATGTATTAACGCCTACTGGTCACTTATAAATTTATCGCTCCTTCCTATAATTCATGTGCTTCGGCTATGTTAATAATTGCTCAGACGCATTCTGTTTAGATAGGCGAACGTTTAATTAGTAATTAATTATCCCTTATTATCATGGGAGTACTCTTACCCACCACGTTTGCCACGCTCGATTGCTCGATGCGTTTATAGAGTTATCTCCATGATAAATCATCGTCCGGCGAATGCCGTTCAATGCATAATTCATATAATACTCTTTAGCTTCTCAGAAATTATGATTACGGAAACTTAAGGTGGGTGTTTTGATTATTCTTACCTAAAATCACGCAGAACTAGTTCCCCGTCGAATACTATTCTCAAATAAACGAATTCTACAAATTGACTTGCCGACACGATTGATTAATTACATTGAACTATTTTTCTTGATAATGTTCATCATTCATGTTTTGAGATCTCTAATCAAATATAAAACAAATTAATAAAATGTGTTATCTCCTTTGCTGAATTCATTAATTAAATTTATTATCGATCAACTGGTATACACTCTCATGTAGTAAATACCATAAATGTAACACATCACATGTGTAAATCTTATCTCAAGCTTAAATAATAAATGACATCATAGGTGTAATGGAGCAAAAAATGAACGCAATTTTCCATTGAAGTATAACCGTGTAACAGTTGATCGTAGTTACAGGGTCTCTTGTCAAGTGTCCGACTCGTTCGCTAAGACGTCACGTCGCCGGTAATTCATTCGGATGGTTTTCTCGCGTCCCCGACTTTCTTGTTCCCGTCGGTGTTCGCCGGCGAACCAAGAGGACCCGGGGCACACGTGCAACTTTTGCGCGATCCCACGGATGGACAAGAAAAGCACCGCGGCGTTATCTCGATGGTGATCGAGCCGGACGTGCCGACACGTACCGCAGCGACGACATTTTCGTGCTCGCAAGTCTTCCCCAAGCCTAATCCTGGCCCTTACCCTGAATCCTACCGATGGATTTTCAGGACACGCGATCGTTTCGTCAAACCGAAACATTTACAAAAAGAATTTTAATCATTTTTTATAGAGTTTGATAGATTCTTAAAAAAGTGTATCTGATTTTTACTACAAGGATGAGAATTGCTAATTTGCATGAAATTGAACACAACCGCTGGGAATTAATTAATTCCATGGTCACTGATACAAAAAGATTGACACATCTATAAAAAGCTGATCATTCTAGTTCTAATTTTTTATGAGAATAAGAATAAGAATGAGAAGAAGAAGAAGAATAAGTCGTCAGTTCCCATAGAATGCGAGGTAGAATGTTCTAAATTTCCGCGTAGATTAAAACGGGATTCGAGTTTGAAGAGGGTATTCTATCTTTTGTTAATGGTTCAGAGAATCAATAAACAGTAGTGAGATTAGGATCGAGAGAAGGGTACCCAAGAACGACTTCTATCTCTACTATCTCGATTCTACGATCCGCCGGAAATGAACGACACTACCGATGCCAACGCCCTTTCTCCTTTACGTTTGACACGCACGCGGAGATTAGACGAAGTTGAAATCAAATTCCGATCTAACAACTACTTGACAACATCTTGTGCTAAGAGAAGTAACGGTTAAGAAGAATCTTCGAGATGATGTAAGAATTCAAGTTCAGAGAATTCATATGAAATAGCTATAATTATAATCAAATACAATTTTGCTTTTACGGGAACGAGTGAAAAAAATTAAAATCATATAAATACCAATTTGACAACTACTTAACAATACGATAAATAAAAAAAAGAATCAATTAAGGAGAATTTCTAAACCGATATGATATATGAATTGCAATTTAAAATTCATATAAAATAGCAGTAACCGTATTTAATTAGAAAGTTGTAGAATAAAATCTGCATAAAACGACAGGTTACAATCTGTTAATGCTACAATCACTTGTTTCCTAAGGTAGACTCGTTTGAGGACTGCAGTGAACGGAAGCCATCGACATCCGTTTAAAGCGGCGCCCGATAAAATCGACAAGCCCTTCAAACACGAGGGACGACCGTTTTCCATGCGTACTGTAAATCGATTAAACCGTAACGCTTCGTCAAATCGACAGGGAACAACGGGAACGGGACACGCGGCCTCTCCGGTAACGAAGAGTAGCCCGGTGTTCCGGGAGCGTGGAGAGAAACCGAGAGAGGATGCTGCCTCCTCTGAACAATCAGAAACCTGTTTCAAGAGTAATACCTCCGGCTGGATCTTCTTTCTCTCCACCTTCCGCCTGCTTCTTCTCGTCTCTCTCGCCGGTCTGTTCCTCCCTGCGAGGACGAGGTTAGATGAGGATCGCCGCGCGTTCATCAATCATCCATTGAAACGTAACCCATGGCGTTCCATAATTAACGACCCCGCCACGGAGCCACGAAGTGGTCCCACGCCCATACGAAACGCACGATCCCCGTTCCTGTTACGTTGGCCACGTTTCCTCGGATAACGGCGCGCCGGGAAAAAGGTCACCGAACGTCGCCGCCCGTCCACTACGTGCTTTGCTATAATTTAACGCGACCTCGACCTTTATGTTAATTTTCATAATAAAATTCTACGACGCGTTGCACACCGTGTCACGGAATAAAATTAAGATATGTAAAGAACCTCTACACGAGTTCTCGCGCTATAAAATTGAAAGACAGACCGTATCAATGGTACACGAGAGAGAACCGTATCGTGTGTGTTTACGTGAAAAAGCAAATGAATCGTCGACGAGGGGAAATAATCAACCGGTGGGACTGAAGATATATTCGAACAAAAAGTGGCTGGGGTTTGAAAACCTAGTCCTTTCGTTCGCGACGAACGACGGAAATTGCTGTCACGCGAATAAAATGCAACAAGAACTCGGTCCCGTCTTAATCGGCCGTACGAGCTGTTTACAAGCCGCTTTAAGCCGCTCCCCACGAAAATAAAGCACGCCGATGATCCGACCGCGGCTATTTAAAGCAGCCAGCGCGGGAAAACGTAGGTAGGAGAATGGAGATCGCGCGTGGCGTCGAACGATTTATCCAAAGATCTAGATCAATTTATTCAAAGGTAACTTTTAATCATGAAACGTCTTCTATCGAACAAAATATCGGTACATTTGTATTATCTCTTAATACATACGTGCATTGAAGACTACAAGAAGAGGAAGTGGCACGCAAATGAAGAAGTGAGGCGATAAAAAGTGGATAAATGAACATCGCGTGCGATAAACGAAAGATTAACTCCGGGGACGGAATTGAACGTCCCCCCTCTCATCGGCTGCTCCGTGGAATCTCTTAATTAACCGCGACTCGATCGGGGACCGAGTAATTAGTTCCGATAAAAAGAATTTTAATGGAATCCAGCGGGCCCCGTCTTTCGGCTGCTACAATTAACGCATCGCTCGACGATTAATCTCGCTCCGAACGGATTAACTAGCATCCAGTGAAAAACAGACGTCGCTTCCAACGGGATAAATGATTCCTCGATCTTAACGAGGACAGTTATTAAAATGTAACAAGATTTCGAACAGCAGATATAATAATCCAATGAAACCAATTTAATGTACCTACATGTACAATTATAAAATAGAATTGAAAACGTCGAACGTTTGAAATGGAATAAATATTGATCACGTTGTTCTTCTATAATCTGCATGACGCATTCTGATTTGTAAAATGGTGGAAGGAATTTTGACGTTAAAACACGATAGTGCATTAACGCGTACCGTACGAGCGCACTAATTGTAGTTTGTTTTCCAATTTGAATACGCGTACGAGGCGATCGCGTGTAAAAGTGAAATAAACAAGTATACGGGAAGTTGGGTACCAACTCGGGCAGACTTATTACGGCGCATCTGGTACTAATAAACCTGTTGCGAATGAAATTGATGAAAATGGTACCATGAGGAATATTAGAGCGCGCCTCGGCTCGCGGATACTGCGAATCCAATATGTAATTTGTCGCAGTAAATGAAGTACACGCAGATAAGGAAAATATAATCCGCGACCGGAGTCGTTCGACCGACTAGAAATCATACGACGATTAATATCGCGACTTGGCTCTAGATTATCCGATGTTAAGTAATCTAGAAAAGGTTTCCTTTACCTTAAGTTTCATTACGTTTCCATTACGTTTACTAATGACGTGACTAGAAATAAATTGTACACGCTATCAATCAAATAATGTGATGCAGTCGTCGTTAAATAGAGAAACAATCATGTGTCATCAGCATTGATGATCAAATAATCGTAGAATACACGTTGGTTAAAAGAGTCTCTAACGAACTGACCATTTTGCTAATTCTCATAAAGAAGGAGTTTATTCGATAACGGGAGATGGTTCAATGACACGAATGCGCGATGCGCTCGTGCCTTCTTCTTTTCCATTGAACCATGATTTGTAAAATATTATCAGTATACGGAACTCGGTGGTAAGGGGCGGCATATACATTATGAAACCGGTAACAGACTAATGTCACGAAAACTGGCCGAACGGGTTAAAAACCGGCCGGGCTTGTGACCGAACCGGCGCGGCGCCAAACTTGGTCCCGAGCTCGTCGTTTTCCGAAAAACAACTCCCCATTTCAAACTGAATACAAAATTTCTTTCACACAGAATCTCTCGCCAAATTTTACTTTCCAGTAACAGGAATCGATCCCTTGTTGCAAAATTTTATAAAAAGTAGATGATAGAATTAGGTATAAATTGTATTTGAAATACTTAATACAAGAATTATTATGAATTCCAATATTGGGGAATGCTGTTTCTATAAAAAAGAAATCATCTCCAGATGACGATCCCCTGTGCCTAATCTCTTTCGAATCCCGTCGAGTTTCGGCTACCCGTGGAACCTTCAAAGGAAATAGAACGCGTATGGAAAAGCCACTCGTGGTTTTCAAGTGGGGAAATCAGGATGAGCCGTCGTGGCACCCCATGCCGACTGACCGATATTTTGGTCTCTCTAATAGCCCGGATTAATGGTCCAGGAGGCACAGGTGGCCGAGGAGAAACGGATGGAGCGTCGGGAAAGAAAAGGCGACGTTCCCACTCGAAGAAAGGATCCTGGATAACGGAGGGTGGAGAGCTCCTCGAGAGCTACGTCCATTCCGACTGACAATGCCGCCAGCCACTGATATCGGAAACGTTTCTCCCGTTGCCTGGATGCGTTCTACTTGACACACCGGGTGTCTCATTTGTATCTTCATACATTATAAAATTTCATCCTGTCTAACGTGATAATCCTGATAAATAAAATATATGATTCGATTTAATATTATGTGTACATATTTTATTAATTGTACACATGTTGCATTAACATTCGTTCTAATTTCATTTTATGAAGATTGAATAGCTGTAAATAAGAAATTGTACAGAGATTTTTATTACTAATTAAAAATTAAAAAAAATAATCATTTATACTTGCGTTTTAAATTGCATTATTGGTTATCTTCTCTAAATGTAACAGTTCTGAATATTTTATATATTAAAAACATAACCCATTTTTTAATACAATTTTCTGTAATATTATCAACTTCGTTATAAATAAAGAAAATACAGTAAAGAAAATTCCTTTGCACGTGATATTAAATCTGTGAATGGGAAACAATGTGAAATAGTGAATGGAACACCCGGTGCATAAGGGAGAGGATACAAAGTATCAAAGCCCCGCGAGGTATTATTCTGCAAATCGTTTGTAGGATGTTTGAAGAAACGATTGTTTCGAATCGATCCGAGGTTGTTCGAGTGTCGAAATGAAACTCTCGACGCGAGGATCGAGAATTTCTCCCATCGAGGAGAGCAGCATCGCGATACCCCGCCCCGACAATAGTATAATAGAGCCCATTCAAGTTAAAAAGGTTCTTCACTATTCCTACGATTCCTTTAAGTCTTACCTGACTTTTCGAATGTATTTACACCCTCGTACCCCTCTCGAAAACGAAAAAAGGCATCCACTCACGTTCCTACTCGAAAGAATTTTATATTTTATACCGAAGAGAAGTTTGCGGCGTAGATGTAAAATGCAGGTAATTCGCGTCAAATTTACCGTACACTTCGCCAGAGTGTCCGACGCGTAAAAAAGAGATTCTCATACTACTTTAAGATGATTGCGCGCGACAGCAATCGTTTTCGTCGCTGGTTTACTGCTCGCGAGTGAAAATCTGAAATACTTTTAGAGAAGTATGCAGAAGGCGGTAGCCGCTTTTATCGCGAATTAATATACCCGGTGGGAACGCAAGGGTTCAATATCTTTATTGTCAGCCGGGGAAGATTCGCCGGGAGGGCGAGAGAACCGCCGCGGAACGGGGCACGATAAAAGAGGCGTAAAAAGCCGAAGGACATGGAAGTCGACTGATACATTTGAGAGGGCATTAAAACGTTCGATGCTTCTAGTTGCCACTGCGAGCGCGACGCGGCATAATGTATTCTTAAATGCATCCAGATAAAATAGATTTGCGCTACGTGCATATTAAATTTCTGTGTACCGCGAATGATTAATACGTCGATACGAAACGGCGATAAAAGACTAACTTTGTAGGACTGCTACTCGAAACGCACTGTTTTTTTTTTATGTGATAAATGATTATATATTATACCATATATTCCACATTGCAATTTAATAGGTTTTTTCAATGAGAACTCAGGGAAGCATCAATCTTCTCTTAATTAAAGCCTGCAAATCATCGATTTCTTTTATTGTCCAGCTTCGCCGTTTAAACGAGAAGCATTCCTCATACACGATTTCTTGTTAATCACATATCAAACTGCAATTCGTCCAAGATTACGGAGGCAGCCTCGCGCGGCCAACGCTTCGAGTTATCAGGGATATCGACCGGCGTTACATTTTGCTCCTCGCTGAGTTACGTTTAATCTGCAATTACGCGAGCATTCGATAAGAAAATGAATTCTCGGGAGAATAAGAGAGATGGTCGATTTCTTAACGTGTGGCAGTACAAATTTGATGCAGCCTCGCAACCTATTATTCCTTTCCGCTATAGACTCGATGTTTTATCGAGGACGCGTGATTCCGTTGCGAAACATACGTTTCGTTGACTCAATTCACCTTTTCAGGGCAGCTTAACGACCAAGTTTTGCGCTACTTTATTTGGGATTAATTACACCGAGTGTTCGTGAAATTCAAATACGAACGGAGTGTGCAGGAAACGCGGGGTGAATCGATAAGGCGTATTATACTAAAATTATCGACTGGTCGTTAATTTTAGTATAAACCCTGACAGCACTACATATTTATTTGTGGAAACGTAAGGACGCGTTCATTTAACCATTTCCATCATATAATCAACTGATATAAGCGTGTTTTGATAAAGTCATTAAGGAACAGATTACAGAAACTTCTTACTGGCTCATCATATGTATAAAATAAAAGTTTCGTAATTGGCTAATGGTGAATTAAATAAATCTTATTAACTTCGCCAAAAATTCGCATAAAGCGTCTCCCTCCGCCAGGACGCGAGTGAGACAGAGAGAAGAACGAGTTTGCAACATTGCTGACAAGTTGACGCGCGTGTCCGCCTTTCGTGCGCGGATTGTCGGTCGTTTTGTCACGCCGCAGCGCGCCGCCGCGTTGAGACGAAATTATATAAACAGTGAACGTACGCGGTAAAATAATGGCCTCGTCAAGTTCAGCCAACGCGCGCTACGTCTTGATGACCTACCCCCGAGCAACGCCGATTCAACTTTGTTAAACGCCTCCTCCTTTCGACTCGCGCGCGCGGTATAATGATTGTTAATTAACGTAATGTTGCGCTTAATGGCTTGTCGGAAGTCGCGCTCGCAGCTACGTGACGCCTGCCGTGTGCTAGACGCGTTACCTGTCGTTCAGACTCTGCTGGAAACCGAGTATCATGACGGAGGATAATAATTAAAACTTGATTGGATTATTGCAATTATACAAATGCATCAAAGTGCGTCCTCGAACTATTGAACAAGCACAGACGAATATATAATTATATAATAGAATGTATGAATTATGTATACGTGTCTGTACGCATTCAAATGCTCAGTCTATTGAACACTCTTGATTGGTTTTACAGTTGCTAGCAATATATTATTCTCAAACCACAAATCTACATCCCGTTCCACTTGAACGTTTGAAAGGGTTGCCAAGGGTCGGAAAACCACCCCTCGAACAAGGAAGTGGGATATCTATTTCAGAAGGTAACGGAATAAAGAGGCGTGTATTTTTCTGCGGGTCAATCCACCCTTCGACGTTCCACTGACATTTATTGTATTGACATTAATCGATCAGGGAGGGTTCTGTGTGTGTCGAACGGGACGCTACCTGCACGAGAGGGATGTCTGCGGCCACTCGATGCTAGCATTTTAATCCCTCGACTACCATATTCCGTTTACATTTTCACGTGAAAATATTTTACCCTCGCATGAAAATGTTTTTTTTATTTATATTAACAGAAGAATGAATTACGATTCCTTTTTTAATAGAACGTTTTACGTGATCGTTAACATATATTGAACGTGAAGCTTGGGTACGAATTTTCAATTAATCATGAATAATCAAAATTGAAAGACGTTCGTGGAAAGAGGAAATTCAAAGTGGTTTTAATCGATTACAATTTAGCAGGTCACAAAGGAAGGCATTAATCGTCGAAGGGTGCCATTTGACACGCGATCCTTACTAAAACCCGAAAGGGAATAAAGAACGCCGTCTCGGGCCTTCGACTAACAATAATATGAATAAGTGTTTAACAGGCATCGATGTCACCCCACGTTCTATTTTCTCGTTCGAGGACCGTGCATAGAGGCGCCGTGAAACGACGCACGAGGCGGAATCGTTTTGCTCCGCAGGTATCGATGCCGTATCGATGGGCACCCATTGTGGGACCCTCTTTCTTCGCCGTTCGGTGACAATGGGCAAAAGAACAGGTAACGCGTCGCTCCGTAACGGGGAACGATTGTGCCGCGCGCTTCGACATCGATTGATACGATCCCGCGATGCCATTGTTGTTTGTTCCGACTTACGCGTGTCTCGCGAGGACCTCGATTTTTCTACCCGCGATGTGCAATAAAAATGTTAAAAGTTTTAACCAGGGAAAACGATGAAAACAGCAGCCAGTAAGAAAATGAACAGATGCGTGTACAGGTTTCGTTATTACTTGTTCTTGTCATCAGAAATCGCGAGGTGCACCAAATAGATTTTTAAATTCGATAGAAGAACTACTTTTAATAAATGAAAATACTTGAACATGATCTATGTAATTCTAATTGTTTAATATAATACGACGATAAATGAATGATAAACACGAGATACGAATTGTGGATTCTAACGAATTCCCGCCGATTGTAACAGGCTGATTGGATTCGTCGAATTTTGAACCGGCGAGGATTGTTCCTCGTTAAAACGAACTATACCCGACAGGACTATGCCGACCGAATTGAAGCCATGTTTCAATTTTTGTCCTGTGTTCGTCGATAATTTTATTTCACCCCTGGGGATACCCCGGAACCACCGACCACTGCATCTACCGAAGAGATTCGATTCCCGCCATCAAACGCGTTCAAACAATTCCGTAGCATTTCATATAGAGAATACAATTGTAAAATGTTTAATGTTATAACTCAATTAGAGATCTGATATTTCAGGGAATTTATGTATGAACAGAACTATTTAAATTTCCTGATTTATACGACAGGAATATAAAATTTCACATGATAAATTATTGGACGGTAATAAATAATTCCGATTTCAGCCGCACGATTCATAGTAAAAAGAAAAAATAAGTGTCAGCGTTTAATTAAGACGGAGAAGATATACGCGCCTGACAGTTTACAGTCCGGCGTAATTGACAAAGTTTGTTAGGGAATTCAACGGAAGCGAAACCCTATCAGGCCATTGCACTGGCAGCGATTGGGAAAGCTCTGTATTTTTCCGTGGAAATTTTATACCGGATCAAAGCGAGACGAACAGCCGAGGAATTCGATTAAACCCTGATCGAATTAGCGGCGTTTAAAAAACCGTACCTGTTCGCTCTAGAATTGTTCTTCAAATTCTTCTAGCACGGTTCCTAGCGTTCAATTTATATTACCTATTGTTTAATTAAATAACGTTCCAATTTATATAGAAAATTATGTATGAGTTCATCAGGTAGTGTCTCAATTAATAAAACAATTTATTATGACAATAAAAAGGAATCAGACACCTGTTAAATGCTATATCAAACGAGTGCAACTTATGGTGCAGTCTGTAAGACCGTAAGAAGATTGAGTGCTAATTACAAAAATCTGTTGTTAGCATAGTTCGCAAACATTCTACCCACGCATACGGAGCTCGGAGACGGCAGAGGAAGATAAACAGAGAGAGAGGAGGCTCGGCGCGTAAATAAAGAGGTTTATTTTTACGCGTGCAATTAACCGAGGGAGCAGATCGACAGTCGCAGATGCAACTCCGGAGTGCATCAAGTAGCTACTTATCCACGCACGCCGGTTGATAGCGCTAATAGCGGTCCGTTGCGTGCGTCGTCGAATAAACGGGCGTTAATGCAACGTTTTATACAGAAAATAGGGCCCGCTCGTTATCAGTCTGCTCGTTCCCTTCCCATTGCGTTTTTCGGTGGTTCGATGGTAGTTATCGGTGGAAACGATAAAGCTCGGAGGAGCATCAGGAGAAATAATGTCGTCGCCGGTTCGCTGATCGGTTTCGATCGGCTCTTTGAAAGGGGAAGCGTGTACCACCGTATCGGGGGCCACTTTCAGCGAATTGATAAGCGACGCGCGATTTTTCGGTGAAACGTATACGCGGGAAAAATGTAATCGATGATGCACGAGCTACCAGTCGTTAAATGCACGTACCGTTCGATTCTAGTTACGGCTGCGTCGATTCGCTCTATCGGTTACATTAATAGCATGCTTAATCTCCTATGACGTCGTTGCACAGATGCTTCTTCTATTTCTACTTATTTTAACATCAATTATCGAATCATACGAAGCACTTATGGATCTCGTTGATTAAGTTCTGCGTTTGATTCTTTATCATTAATACGTTCATAAAAATAGAATAGGATTATGGAGATGCGGGGCAACTGCAAAGTTGAAAAGCGTTTGCAACGCGAAATTCAGGCAGGTTACCGTGACATCGCAGCTTCACGGTTTCATCGGCGGGGTTTCCATCCGCGCGAGACAGCTGGTAAAACGGCCGCGTAACAAGAGGGAAAATAGTATATCCGATATCGATTAGGGGTGTCCAGAGGGAAGCGAGGGATGGAGGGAGGTCGACGCGACGGCAGGATTTTCCGTGGCAGCGAACGACGCACGATTTCACGGGCGTTAACTCGAATCGGGGCGAGCCCGAGCGTCGATGGCCGGTCGATCGCGACAAGATAAATGACCGTGTGTCCGGTCGACCAGCAAACCGGCACTATTCTCCCAATTATGTGGCCTCTCCATCGACCCCGGTGTCCACCTGTCGCCGGGAACACGGCCGTGATTGATGGACCACACGCGAGCAGTACGTGCCACGCAGCCGTCTCCGTCCGTCCCTCAACACTTTTTCTGTCCTCAGCCAGAAGAAATTTCGCGACGACGGCACTCGCTTTAATTGTTCCTCCCGGACCTTAATGCACCTTTCCGTTGTTTGATCACCCGACCTCACCTGCTCGCCAATCTCAATTGCGAAAATAATTTAAAAATTGTTTTCTACCTTTCTTTAATTACCGTCACAATATATAAAAAATTGTGAAATTGTGGAATTCTAGGAACGTTCGATTAATTAAGATCACTGAGCGGAGCACTTGCAAATTTTATTTCATTTTACAAACACTGTCTGAATGGAACTAGCTGATTTTTGTGGCCGTACCCGTACTCACAATCAGGGACTCAGCGTGGGTCGCGTTTCTTTTTTCGTCGGTGATACTAGATGCCGTCTAGAGGAGGTCCTCTAGATGGGTAAAAGAAGATTCGGTAGAAAAAATGAAAGGAAAGAGGTGGATCGACGAAATAAAGAGGAGAACCGTGGTTAGGTGTTGGATTACCCCGGGCCTACGGGCGCCGGTTCCTTGAAATGTGCAATCGAAGCCCGCGGGACATACAGTGCCGCGTCCTTCCCGCAAATTCAGACCCCGATTAATTGCACACCTGATGAGAATTGCACTAGTCCTTAAATAAATGAATTACAGATGTAAATAGATGAAATAAATAGATGAATTCAGACATATTTGACTCTTATTTTACCAGAAATTGACATAATTTAATGTCTCGTTTTTGTAATCCTTATCAGTGAAACGAATTGGTAAAAATTCAACTATCCGAGCAGAGCATCGACATTTCAGAGATCTGACAAATGGTCCTAGAACGGTCCCGATTTCGAGTCACGAATCGAGAAACGGAGATGCACGGGACAGTCTGATAATCTTCGCGCAATTTCGCGGGGCCCGAGGCGATCGCATCGCTACGGTTCAAAGGGGGAGAGAATCGTGAACCGTTCAAGAACTCACTGGTCGTGGCCACCCCGTCATTTACATATTCATATCCTATCGACGGATCTCGATCACCGATCCCGATAAAACAGTTTAAGCGCTAATGCCACCGTCCCGGATACCCTCAAGATAATCTCCGTTCACGTTAATTTTTAATCTGGACCGCGAGACATTCTAAATCCAAAACGGAAACATTCTGACTTATTTGATATTGATTAGAAAAATTGAATTTGCGCCTCAAATTATTAATAATAACTGATACAATAATGATTATCAATGTGAAAGTGACACGAAATGCTTGCTACGAGTCCACCCTGTCTTCTCGATTTACTGATTTCAAGAACGCCAAGGGAAGGTGTTTGGAGGAAGCACCATAAAGGTCTGTACACATAGCTTCTTAACTTAAATATCATTGGAAAGAAACGGTACAATGTTTATCCACGTGCAGCGCACGACCGCCTGCATCGTCCTGCGGATGGGGGCTAAGATAATGTTTGCCTGAACCTGGAATCGACCATGGGTGACCATAAACCGTACGTTTTTAGCTGACGTAATCCGTAAGACAGGGGACTGTTTTCATTTTGCTTTTCCCTCTTTCCCAACCCCAAGCCATAAGGAATATTATGATTATTTGTGTTCCTCCTTTGGTTTCCCTGACATTTCGTTAAATTCTTGAGAAAACAGAGGAAACTTTATCCGTATTATAATATTTGTGCACGTTAGATGTGCATATTTGTTGATATCTAATTACGTGTAAACAGTAAATGAACAAGAATAATTATATTTAACAATTTTCCTCATGATTTCATTCTAAAACAGTTTACATAAATTTATATCTGAAATAATTCTTAACCGCTGATTAATGTTTCTACTTCGATTAAATATTCTTATTGACTCACCCTGTATATTGGACGGGGAGTATTCCATGTTCAATAAAGCGTTCTCGTTCTCCGTTACGGTTTCGCGAAGAATTCCATCTCCATCAACGATTTTACGCGCGACAATACTCGCTCCCCCCCCCCCCCCCCCCGTTTATCGTCCCCGATAAGAGATGCCTGGAGGATAGATAGCGTCTGGCCAGGACAAGGAGCATTCCTCCAAGGCTCGGCATTCCTGCCCCGTATCCATTTCAAAGGACAATGATCCTGACAGTGTCTTTGTGCGGACCGCGGCGGAGTGGTCTCGCTCGGTTCGGATCGCCGTTGATTACTGGCAAGATGGAAAGCTGTATGACAAGGGTCGAGAACCGGGACAAGGCGGGGTGAAAGTTTGGTACCGTTGCTATCAATCACGGTGCCTGGATGAAAGCCATGCCCCGTTCATCGCAAAATGATAGTGAAGAAATTCGTGCATTTGAATTTTGACATCTTGCCATTTCTCAGTCCAATGGCTCGAAAATTAATTCGTTCATTTGATATTCGAAGAACATTTTTGATATTACATTTTATGTCGGGACTACTGTTACATACCAATAATAACTGATTCTGTTTAACCCACAACTTTGTAATATATAACATGGCGAATCTGTTGGTCATGAGATCACAGGAGCCGACACGGTGAATAAGTCTATGTACTGTTCTTTCTTATACGATGCCAGTATCGTACCAATGTTTTATTAACCGCGACAGCCCTTAGGAGGTCCATATGTAACCGGAAACCGACCGCCGCTCGCCCCGGGACATTTAATTCGTTTTCTTCCCTCGCCCCGCGCGGCAGGTAAAATAATATTCGGGCGCACGTGTTTCGTGAACACGACTCCGTTCCATCCTCGCCGAAAATCTAGGAGCACGAGTATTAGATTCCTCTAGGTGCCGATGAAATTTCAAGAAAACGTTGTAGCAATTTATAGGAGAGACACGAATAGGGAGATGCTAGAACAGATCACCTTCCAATTTCTGCAAACAGATCTTGTTACCTTCTGCTTATGTGTATTTTAAGACGGAACACACATGTGCATGAGATCATTCACAATGTGAAAAAATACGGGTCTTTCGGAACATAAAGAAATCGTTAATTATGCTAAAGAATATAATGATTAGCAGTGTTCATTATACCAGCATCTGTGTATCGTAATTTACAGGCATTAATTAAAGCAAAACTATTATGACAGGGGAAAACAGGTGTAACGGCTCGATTCATGATTTAATTGTCGTCCCCATTTAACGAGCTCATTTACATGCATATAGAGATCGTGATCGGCGATCATTAAGAGCGAACTGCAGCTGGAAGCGGCGAATAGATAAGGGAAGCGCGAGGGTTTCGAGCGAAGATCGAGGACGATTTATCCAGGTCTCGCGGTAGTCGATCGGTCGATAATTCACCGGCGATCGAACCCTTTTCAAGAACCGGGACGCGGGAATAATTGAGCCGTAAGCGTGAATAACCGAATTAACGACACGCCTGTCCTCCCTTTATTTGAAATCGCTCGATCCTTCCTTTCATCGAGAATCATTAACAATCATTAAACGCGAAGAATTACGATTGTAATACTTGATTCTGTTTAACCCACAACTTTGTAATATATAACATGGCGAATCTGTTGGTCATGAGATCACAGGAGCCGACACGGTGAATAAGTCTATGTACTGTTCTTTCTTATACGATGCCAGTATCGTACCAATGTTTTATTAACCGCGACAGCCCTTAGGAGGTCCATATGTAACCGGAAACCGACCGCCGCTCGCCCCGGGACATTTAATTCGTTTTCTTCCCTCGCCCCGCGCGGCAGGTAAAATAATATTCGGGCGCACGTGTTTCGTGAACACGACTCCGTTCCATCCTCGCCGAAAATCTAGGAGCACGAGTATTAGATTCCTCTAGGTGCCGATGAAATTTCAAGAAAACGTTGTAGCAATTTATAGGAGAGACACGAATAGGGAGATGCTAGAACAGATCACCTTCCAATTTCTGCAAACAGATCTTGTTACCTTCTGCTTATGTGTATTTTAAGACGGAACACACATGTGCATGAGATCATTCACAATGTGAAAAAATACGGGTCTTTCGGAACATAAAGAAATCGTTAATTATGCTAAAGAATATAATGATTAGCAGTGTTCATTATACCAGCATCTGTGTATCGTAATTTACAGGCATTAATTAAAGCAAAACTATTATGACAGGGGAAAACAGGTGTAACGGCTCGATTCATGATTTAATTGTCGTCCCCATTTAACGAGCTCATTTACATGCATATAGAGATCGTGATCGGCGATCATTAAGAGCGAACTGCAGCTGGAAGCGGCGAATAGATAAGGGAAGCGCGAGGGTTTCGAGCGAAGATCGAGGACGATTTATCCAGGTCTCGCGGTAGTCGATCGGTCGATAATTCACCGGCGATCGAACCCTTTTCAAGAACCGGGACGCGGGAATAATTGAGCCGTAAGCGTGAATAACCGAATTAACGACACGCCTGTCCTCCCTTTATTTGAAATCGCTCGATCCTTCCTTTCATCGAGAATCATTAACAATCATTAAACGCGAAGAATTACGATTGTAATACTTGCGACTATATTCGACGGGTAAATTATCATATTATATAAAAAAGTTTAAGTAACAATTTTATATCGGTTATAAATTATATTTTCGAATCAGCGACAAGCCTTTGTATATTGTGCACAAGTTTCTAATCCTGTATCTACATAAGACAAATTGAATAAGGCTCGAGGCTTTCAAGATGTTCCATTCACTTTTGACTCTCACCATAAATCACGGTAACGGTGGAAAAAGTGCTGGCTATCTCGATAAGAGGCTAACGATTTCACACCGAAGCCAGATCTTATCCTCGGTAAATTTTTTGCCAGAATCTCCCGGTGAACATAATGTCGAACAAACGTTGTTTCGATATCGGCTATTATCGCGGAAGTTTCACGCGCGGAAACATCGATAAAATCTGATACACACGCGTACCCGCCGCCTTTCTCCCGGGATATTTTCGCCCTGAAAAGCTGCATTACGTTTCCAAGCAGTCGGAATCGGTTCCGCGGTTAACAGATACCCGTGACGATCCGTAGAACGGGTTACCTGTAAGAATAGGCACGGGCGCCTCGAGTCCGCGATATTCATCATACTCGACGAACTCGTACCTGGAGAAGGTTATTGCGCGCGCCTGGCCTCTGTCAATTCGAATCGCCGAGGCTCGCCTCTCGCGCCTATTTCGATCGATGACGCGAGCGATTCTTCAACCGAGCGAAATTCAACGTGGAACCGCGGAAGAACGATTCGCTAAAAGTCCGCCGGCGTGTCATGAGGAATTTATCATGCTTCTCACCGGTGGAACGACGTCTGTCCCCTCGGACAGGTTCTCCATTATTTCGCAGAGCAATAGAATTGCGTTGAGAAAGAATAGGCCGTCATTCCCTTTTGTGTGTTCGAGTTGAAAGAAACAGAATAATTCCCGTGTTGTTCGCGCGATCGGCAATGAGAATGCGTTCGATTCGTATATTACAATTTGTTCGTGAAACACTCTTATGTAAGGTAAATCGGATAATTTTAATTGTTGGGGAGATGAGGGTTCGAGGATGCGTTTCGAGGCTGGAATTAGCGTGGCGTGGGGCCCGCAGAAAGATTGCAGGGTAGCAAAAGTCGGCGACCGAACGAAACCCGGAGGGGGAGGGAACGGAACTGAACGGAACACGGGATGCTTAAAGTGTGGGAAAGGCAAGGCTGGCCCACATGACGCCAGAGAGAACGTAGTCCTTCGCGATCCGCTCGAATGGGAATCGCATTCCCTTTATGCTCCTTCCTGTTTCTCAAGATGATTCAATAATATAAAATACTTTAATGACACCGTGTATCTGTCAGGTGGCGAAGCATCCTACGTGTCATTTCAATAGAAAACTGACATGATGAATTGAATTCATCATTGCATTTAAAGTACGTTCAAGTAAAAAGACATCGGCCTCTGTGTAAATTAAATGATGTACGTGAGACTTTTATAGACAAGCTGACGTTCGCGTCTCATAAATAAACTGATATTTAAATTGCTATTTCTCATGTTGAAAAATCGACGAACAATAATTACTGAAACGTCATATAATTTCGCTACTTGATATAAAGTATACGCGTGGATGATTGCAGTTCAATTTAAAAATCCTCTTTCAATTTCTACAGCCGTCATTCGACTTCTGAAAGACGGAATTTATCACGAGCCTCCTTCAATCAAGTAGAAAAGAAAACGATAAAAAATGTTTACGAGCGTTTGAAAAATTCACGCTCACGTTTCATTAATCAAAACGTGGAAACCGCGACACGCGGTGGTCGTCGGTCACGCGATAACCACTGACCACCGTGGTGAAATCGTCGAACGAAGATGACGATTCAATGACGGCCGCTTCTCACTCCTCTCGTTTCTTCTTTCCCTCGTTCCTGTTTTCGCGTATAACCGCACGCTGGGTCAAGCCGCGAGAAATTTTCGATAATGACGTGCGTGGTCATTTTCGGTGGCAATTTCACTTTCCGCAAACCGAGAGAGCTCGTACAGTCAACTCGAAAAGATCGTACTCATCAAATATGCTTCAAATTATCATAAATAAAATATAGCTTCAAATTATCATAAAATATATTATTTTATATAATGTATTCAATTTTGTCGTATTTTATGGAATCAAAATAATTCGCATTGTAATTTACAAAGTATTTTTTTATCGATGCTTGTAGATATTTGGATGGTCAATATATATATTGCACTATATTAATTAGGTATAAAATCGGGTGAAAAGTTGATCCGATTAAATATATAAAATACTTTTTATATAGATTGTAACTGCTGTTCCATAACGAATCCCGAAGAACGAGACAAATCGTGTTTTCCCGGCGCAACGACTGGTTGCCAATTAATTGACTCCTCCATCGTCTGGTATATTGCGTCCATCGCGATTACTCCTACCATTGGTAATTATCACGGCTCGCGGTGATCGCGGAATTGACGTTTCAATTAATTCGTTGCGTTACGAAATCGCGGCACGCCGAGTCGGAGGAAACGATTGCCTCCGAACTGTGTATCTTTCTTCGTTTCGCCTCGGCTCTAATTACCGGCGGGAGAATTCCGGTAGGATATTTGTAATTTGACGTTTGACGAGCTCGTGGGATTTTGATCGATGATTATTGACAGACGAACGTTACCTCGCTCTCTCAACCGATGAAGATTGCAAATGAAGACGTAGATGAAGAAATATATAATTGACATGAGCGTAATGAAACACGCAGCCGATTTTCGTCATTAATTTTCAGGCTCGTTCCTCTAATTATCTGCACGCTAATCATTGTTCTCTCTTTTCCTCAACGCGATTTCTACAGTTTTGTCGAATGACTACACGATTTTTCTTATTACTGGGGCAGTGTCTCAATTGCCACATTTATATTAGACTTGATATAAAATTTAAAAATAGAATAAACAATTACAAATATATGCTCCATTTTTTATAATTTTATTTTTTTAGAAACGTCATCTGATAACCGAACCTAATTTTCTCTGTCACTAGGATAGTATCATAATTACCTTAATAATATTAAACTTAATATAGAATTTCAGTGAAAATAATTTATAATCAATTCCTATTTTATGAATACAATTGTGGATTGTATAATACACTGAATGACAATTGTGACATCCTACTTTGACTCGGGAACACCGGCGAGGCCAGGGGAAACCTGAATCCAGCTGAAACGTCAAGTAGACGGGACGTCTCCCTTGCGAAGGGAACGAGACGCTCCCGTTTCCTCGACAGTTTCCGACGGGATCCGTATTTACGGGCATCGTGGCATCGGTCACGTGGCCTATCCAAGCCATGTCGGCGCGGTGGCTTTCTCGTAGCCGACACCACCACGTCAGGTGGCTCTGTTCTCCGTTTCCCACGGACTTCTCCGGCCTTTATTATATCATTCGATCACAATGTAACGCCGAAACGTCTCAGGATCCCGGTGCACCTGCAGCCGGCTGCATCCTCGACTTGCGCCATAGCACCGAACTGTCTTAAACTACATGCACGCCGTATGCCGTCACCATGAAACTTACAGAAATTCTATAGTAGAAATCGAAATGNATACATCCTTAATTCAATTTTACGATCTGATCAAACCTGACACGTCGAACAGCATTGATTATTTCTTTCGTAATATTATACATAATTTGTATCCTGCGCTTCATGATTTAGTAAAGATTATTTCGAAGAACAAAGTATTTTTTAAACTAAAGTCGCAATGAATAATAAGGTGTCTGTCTAACAACACGTTGGACTGGACTAAAATACAAGGTATCGCGTGTTATAAGCGGCGGCTGCGGCGGTGACTCGAATTCCCTGAGAGAAAAATTGCCACGAGTTTCTTATGCAAACACGGCCACATAAGAATCATAGTTAACTACGCGAGCGTTTACTGGAAACATGCTAATAAAACGATTCGCCGGAGGTAGACCCGGCGCGCGTTGGTTAACTATCCGCGTTGCCCATTTTCATACAAAAAGGTGAACGTAGCGGGAGAAACGCGGGGAACGTTCGACGAATTTCTCGCTAGCCGTCATAACCATAAGTCACATTCTCGCCGCTTCTTTTCCTTTCTCTACCGGGTTATGCGAAAATTCAATTCTCCTGCAATCGAGCCGTTGAGTTGTTAAAGTAATCAAGTTGCTTGATCAAGACTTTTTTCACTCTGATTTATTATAACTTGTTTCATTGCATTCTCTACATTTCCAGACAAACACGTTTTATGATACTGGATGATATTACCTTGCTTTGTGTTCTTTTACTGTATATTAATCTAAGCTTTATAATGTTACATTAAAGTACTAATTAAAATTAAGAGAAGAAGTCTGCTTGGCATGACGAGAATGAAAGGGAAAGAGAGAGAAAGGAGTCGAAAAAGCCAGCGAGTTATGTGAACCGTTTGCTCGCAACGGGATATCGAGTACGGCGTCCAGCAGGGCAACACACGACGTGGTGCCGCGCCGCTATCATCCGGAGCTTTCACCATCGTCATCATCATCGTCATCTGGCGAGCTCCCTATTCTTATAGCCGCTGCCGCCCTTAATGGAATCGATTCACAACGTCATAACCCGTTTCAACACCTTCGACCTCTCGCAATTCCATTCCACGAGCGATTTTTGTAGATTAAGCCGTTCCCTCTTCTCGTCTTCTTAGAACGACGATTAGGAAACATTCATAAGTTAAATGCCGCACTTGAAATATCTGATTTATGGAAATGTATTTATACATAAAATAAGAAATTTAATAATAATTCATCGGTTCAACTTGAACTTGATTTTTCAATCTATTTCTTTAAAGACACTCTATTTATCACTTTCTCAAGCAATCCTTAAATGAACAGCCGCGGAACAACACCCGGCAGCTAGCAATTCGACCCTCAATCCATCAAGAAAAGGAACAAAACGCGACCGCAGCAGGACACACCGTCTAACCACGCGGTACCGCAATTTCTCGCAATCAGTCCACCCCTTTGTCCTGCGGCGAACCCCTAAGGGGGTGAACGAGCACTTCCTCGGATTAGACGTCGCGTTCGGATTAGCGTGGATCGCCCTCCCCTCGCTTTTACATTTAGATAGCGCGTTCCATTTGTTTTTTTTATGAAAAACACCGTGAAATAATGCCGGTCTTTGTCCCGGAAAGAAAGCGCATTTGGATGCCCGGATATAAGAGCAGCTTCTATCCCTAAAGAGTCGTTTATTTTAGCATATTATTCAGGAAAAATATCCTACATTCTTTCATATCATCGTTCCTTCGTTCCGATAAAATGAACGTGTTTTTCATGAAACTTTTAACCCGAACTGGCAACTCGTAGACGGCGCGGCAGCACGCGTGTACGCGAAGCACGCGCGTTTCCCGAAGCGAAGAAGAATGGCCACGGTACAATGGCCGGGGCAATTTCTACACCGCGGTAAACCGCGTTTACATATGCATACAAAGCCGCGGTTTCGAGCTGCGACAATGCCCGTAGGCATCGCACAGCTGGCCGAGAGCGGCGCATCGATTCCAGAGAACGAGGAGGAAAAAAAAAAAGAAAAGAAAAGAAAATGAAAAGCATCGGTTTGCAAAGAGACGCGACTATGACGCGGCTCGCTGCTGCTTGTCCATAGAAACGTCGCCGGATAGAAAACGGTGGCCGTTTATGTAGCCGCCTCCGGAGGACCGGATTAATAGCCCTTGTACCGTCTCCCAAGGGAACGGGGATTCAGTTCCTTGCACCTTGTTCGACCGTCCCGCTGACAATTTGCACGACCAAATAGGGCTGCTCATTTAAACGGTCGATTTAACATTCACAAAATAAAATTTGCATTTCTCATAGTGTATTTTTTATATTTCTCCCCGTGTCTCTTATACGTGACAATAGACAACGAATAGATGATAATGGGTGACTTTGTAAAAATTCCAATTGTACAAAATTAAAAGGAATTCCTACGCGGAACGTGTAATTAAATAAACGTGCAATTTTTGTAATTGGATATTAGAACACTATACTTGTGGTTGGTTAATCTTCCTTTTCCTAGCAATACCCTTGTAAGATATCATGAAACCGCGGATCCCTTTCAAAGACGGTGTAACATTCGTTATTCCCGGTACACGGCTGCACGGCGGCTTAACCTTACGCGGCCGGTTCCCAACTTGGCAGCGACAATTCGCAGCGCCAAATAGGGCCCGGTTATTTAATGCTCGTTGGACTTGTTTATCCCGCGGCACAATTGAATTGCGACCATTACATCGGACACGGCGACGCGAGCTTTCCGCGTACGCACGCGCGTGAAAATTCAATATTTTACTTAAACAGATTATCTGTACGGCTGCACGCACCGGGCCCCACTTTATTTTCTTCCTTCTTCGTTCCTCTACCGTTTAACCGGACCATGAAGATGTACGGCTCTATTTTCCATCCGAGAAGCCGCAATTTGCCCTGTCAGACGAAGTTATTGCACCGCCCATGCCGGAAGAGAACAGAAATGGCAAACGGTTTTGGATTAGCACAAACGCGCAACGATCTACCAAATCTTCCGTGTCATTAATCTCTTCACGTAGGGTGGAATAATTTACTTTTAAACGAGGTTCCCTTGATTGCCACGTATTTACAGAAAAGCTTATGCAAGAATAAAAATAATGCATAAGAACATGTAATATGTCAAAATTAATATACGTATATGTGTGTTTAGAAAGTAGAATTTCTGTCTGATTTTTGATGTGGCAAGAAATCTATGTGTGAGTTTCGACGAAGAGTTCATTCATTTCTGACGGAGATGGGACAGATATTAGAGGGAAACAGGAACCGGTCTTACGGGATATCAATTACACCCCGGCGTCGCCCTTGGCGCGAAAATATCATTAGAATCAATAACACCGGCCACCCTCACCCCTCACGGGTCATCCCTCTTACCGTATTCACGATTTTCCCCGGCCACCCTTACGTATTTCCCTTCGAGGAGTTTCCACGATGCTGCCATAGCGTCGCCTCGGTTCAATGCTGCATTGTGTCCGTGAAACTTTTACCCTGTTCGCAACGACACGCGAGGAGATCTAAGGCATCGAAATAATCGGAGAAGTTTCAAACTGCCAAACTTTGTTTCTGCGTCTTTTATCAGATTTAATATTTTAATTGACAATCATGCGCATTTTTCAGCAAAACGGAAGATTTTGTATCATAGGATTTAGGCATCGCAATTGATAGTCAATCGTCGGGGAACATGGGAATTAAAATGCATTTTTCTCATATTTATTTTAACAGTAATTCCTCCTTTCCGTGCCTGGGCAATATTTTTTTAGCGAACCTTGTCAAGTTGTTGGTACACACGAAATTCAGTGGCGACGTTGGGAAGGGTGAAACGAGAAATTGGAGACAGGCCGGGGGGGAAATGTATGTTGCATAATACGCGTGGCCCGAAGGACGTCGTTGCGACGCTGTCTTCAGCGAGGAGGATTTGCCTCCGAGGTGGTTGCGGCCGGTTTACAGGGGGAAGAAACCATCCGGCCTTAGCCACCGCGCTAAGCCACCATGATTCCACGAGATAAACCTCCATATTATGTCGCCCGGGATAATACGAAAAATCCACTAACGCGCCGGTAGATGCCTGTGTGTACAAAAGTATCTGTGTACACAGCCTCGAAACAAAACCGTCCACGTAACTTGAGAACCAAACACGGTACACGCTTTCCTAGTTAATGAAACAATTATTTTATGCGTTATTTTTTTATGTAAAAAATAATAAATCTCAGTACAACTTGTAATTAAATAATAAATATTGTTCTATGAAAATAAAAATTGATGCAGAGAACACAGCGAAGTAGAATTCTATTTCTCATTGAAGACTATAAAAACCAGAGGGTCACCATTCGTTAAGAATAAAGGAAAGACCGGCTGTAAACGAAACAACGAGCGGGCTCGTATTTAAAGGACTTTAAGCAAGCGACAACGGTTTCGATGGTTTTTCGTCGACGCAATACGGCGGCGCGTTTTAATTAAGCCGTAAATCGATGGGCCCCGGGTCCTCGCTTTTATTGCGGCCCTAAACTATATCAGCCGCGGCAAAAAGATAAAAGACTCTGACCGGGACCGGTGAATACCCTCCACCGGTGATTTGCTCTTCGCTTTGTGCTCGGGAGTTCGGACAGTCCTTATCAGAAATTTAAACGGCAAATAAACCGGTCAATTGACCACTTGAGTTTAAAGAAACAAGTTTGTGGATGTAATTAAAGGCTGCATAATCTTCTGTTCCAAATATAAAATATTTTGAGTGCATAAGAATTCAGATATTTGCTTCAAATAATGATATGTACAGTTTTCTGATATAATTTGATAAATATTATCAAAAACTAAGCAGAATTTAAATACTATTCCTTTTAAAAATTGTGGACGAAAGAATCTTCAAATACAAGCAATTCGTGAGCAAATAGTTAATAAATTGTCCTACAAATAATATCAATTCTCATAAAACGACGTAACGCGAAGCCAGTCTTGTTCATTTAAATATATGAGAATCTTATTTAATGGTTTGAAGCAAGATTTTTTCCCCAATCGAAACGTCCCATTTTTATCTTGACAACCACCCTCTGCGACGTCGCTGCTTGTTAATGACCGAAGAAGCTCGTAAACACGGTCGTGATCACGGTGGTCCTTGGGGATCACTCGTCCCTTCTCCTCGTGGCACGACGCGATGCTTAAACTTTAACGTTCTCCGTGTTTCATTGGCCCTTATTCTCACGTGAGCCCGTCGTTAAGACGAAAGGGTCGAAAGCTCGGCTTATCGACGAGATCCACGCGCGAATAATTGCTGCCCGAGATGGTCAAGTTCGCCTCTCTCGTGAAGTTACGCGTGAGCAACAATTTGGTTTAGAGCCTGTTCCTTACGCTTTTATAGCAGTTTGTAACTTGAGGAAATTCTGCACGGTAAGAGGGTAAAAGTATGCACGAGTTACAAGATAATAATTATGAGATAACAGCCAGAATTGTTTACTTGTAAAAAATAGATACTTCTGAATAAAAAAAAATTGAAGGCGTGTACCTCACACGTTCTTTTCATAAAAGAAACATTTTTGTCTCTTGAAAAGCGGACAGAGAGAAGTGAAAATAAAGAAAGAGCAGAAAAAAGGTAGAAGGGATGGTGGTAACAGAAAAAGCGGCGTCGGAGATGCAGGTCGCATCCGGCGCAGCTCGTCGCCTTCCACTCCCATTTGAATAAAAGCAACGATAAGCACATCCTTAGAGTCACTCGCAGTTCTGAATTGTTTCCGCTTCTTAAATCCCCGACAAATTTATTATAATAACTACCCTTAGCCCCGACGGATCCCGTTTTTCCGTTTCTCTCCACCGCCCGACCCTTACCCTCCTTCTCTCCTCTCCGTTCCGTCCCCGAACAAGAAATACGTCTCGGTCTTCGTTCGACCAGCGACGCGTAATCCTCTCCCGGCCGTTTTTCCTCGCGCGTCGCGGCTCCTTCTCGTTGGGTTTTCTTCGTGGTCGCGAGGCGAAAAGAAGGATCGTTTCCGCGAATAATGCGTTCACCCCCTACCCCCTGTCCGTGACTACGGATGATACCAGATACAGGGATAGGTCGAGTGAAAACAAAAACGAATTCTCTCAGTGCTTTTTCTTACTTCGTCAATTATTACGTTGATACGTCGGTAATTAATGAGTTTATGATGGTTGCAGATTATACAGATTTCTTATTTGAAGTCAGACCTTTTCACGAAAAGAGGAACAAGAATTCCTCTTGAATTTTTTATAGGACTATGATTTACTCGTTACAAACAAACGATGATTATTAAAATTTCATAAGGTGATCCACGTCTTGGAAATGAATAAAAATCAAGGGCACGAGAAATGTAGGAAACTAATGCGTGAAATCAATTCGACGTAACGGGGGTGGACGAAGGCGCGAAGGAAACAAAGGAGGGAGCGGGGATTAGGCGAGGAGAGGAAGCGCAAGAAGGTGGCGCCTGGCAGGGAAGACGAAGAGGGTTCGAGGACCTCCGACGTGGTATTTACGACGTCATTTCCTCGCTGACTGTCAATAATTTCCCTGGGGGATGTGGAAGACACCGTGCGCGGCTTCTTCTTTTCTTGCCTGCGCCACCACACCCCGCGCCACCTCTTTCTACCGACGCCCGTTTCGTGGCCTCTTTCCTTTCTTTTTGCACGGCGAGAAGGCAAATTGAAAAGCCACGCCGCCCATCCTCGGGATACTGTTTCGCGGCGACCGGAAAGTAATATCGCGCAGATGGAATGAGATTGCGTCTCCGGATCCGCCAGGATCACTGCCATATAGCTACGTTGTTTTTTTTATAATTTCCTCCTCCCGTTTAGCAGACGAATACAGAGGATTTGTGTATATTCAACAGCGATTATTAAAATAACCATTTTATACGCAACGATGTTGTATCGTACGTGAAGATTTGTATTTCATACAGGATAACATTATTTCGAACAAAATCTTGTAATTTTTTTTAAGCGCTCTTGTGTAAGTAAAGAATTTAATAAAAGAGTTTCACTATTAATTCAGAATACTGAGAGAAGAGTTCATTCTTCCTCCAGTTAGAATTCAAGAATCGAGATCCTAATGAAGCATCTCCTTTAACTAATTCGCAATCAGCGGCCTTGCGACGGGACAGAGAAAGAGCGAGACGGGGTAGACAGCCAAGTTTCGCACTTTCTCCGTCACCGGAAGGTTGCGGCCTTCACGACTCAGAACTCTTTAATTTCTCCAGCACCCTCTCGAGGATAGTTCCCCTTTAACTCATTAGACTCAATCAATTATACGGGCGTACGGTTACAGTCTCTTTTCCCTTTCTCTTGGCTAGTATTCCTCTAACTTCGTCTCTGTCCACCCCGTTTCGAGTCCTCCGTCGTCTCGTCCGTCAACCCCGTCTTTAATTCCTTCGATCTGGAACCCGACTGGTATTCCGAGATACCAGGGTTTACCGAGATAAACCTCTTAGCTCGCGAGTCAAGGTCATCAGAACCAAAAGCATCAGAACTTCCGTGAACTCTCAGTCTTACCTGCAACAGAGAATCAAAAATTCTATCTTAAGACATTAATTCATTCACATTATTCATATTAATGAGATATAAGGAGCAGGAGTTTTATCAGTTTCATTTTTTTTACACAGAACAAAACTTCTATTAAATATCTTTATTTATTCTTTTTATTATTCAGATTACGATATCCACAAGCTTTTTCAGTTATGCAAACCGAGAAAAAGAAATACGAGGGTATATTGGGGGTTGAATAACGACGACCCGGTACCTTCGTTATCCTAATCTACTCGCAGGTAAACACGCGTACGCACACATAGAAGAGCGAACATTATAGCGGGGTGAGCCATTCGTTTTCTCCACGTCCAACGTCCGTAATGTCGACCGATAAGGCCCCGATAATCCAGGCTCGCGTAGTGTGTTAGCCGGCAGTTAAAACGGTTATCGTCCTGCATCTCGTGTTATTCGTCAGCCCGTGACGAGTGGGTGGAATTTTAGGTCCGCGCGTCCTTCTCCTCCTCGCGCCGCCGGCATAAGCTCGATAACGCGGCGCGTAATAGCCGGACGTATCTCGTCCCATTCGTCGCATCGTTCGATCACCATTTACACGATCGACTTTAATGAATCGCGCACCCGACTTTCCGTCTAATAATCTACGTGCACGGATAAATTAATTTGCCCGGCACGCTGATTACGCGCCGCGATAGAACTGGGATACGCGATACGGCTCTGTTGTGGTCGCGCTCGCGATGAAAAATGCGTACAGACATGCGAAAGGGTTGAACTGTACCACCGGTAATACCGACCTGTTGTATAAATTGTTTTCTTCAATCAATAGAATTAAATGTTTCAACGTGTGAATAAAATATCGACTCTGCCCTTTTTTTTAAATTGCAAAGATGATTGCATACTTTCACTGACGTAATTTTTCTATTGGGAGCAATTGAGGAAATTAATTCGAGAACAGTCGAAGAATGTAAACGCGGGAGAGAATTTTCTGTTGGATTAATGCATCTCGGGCCGGAGTTAAACTCGACGAATTCGCGGTTTGGCTCGCGTGCTCAGGGTAAGGCTGTTAAATAATTTCAGAGCGCGGTAATTAATGGCGAACGGTTCGTTATCGGGCGTGCCACAGCCACCTTCGAGACGATGTCATATTTATTTCGTTAATCTCTCAAAACCCCCGGTGCTTCGTTTCCCGTCCCGGGGCACCGGCTATCGTTCGCCATAATGGCGCGCGATAAAGAAGAGGAACGCTTATCGGAATTAACAAGCCGACAACAACGTACCGTAATTTTTTTTTTACCACTGAAATATACGATTTCGTGCAGCCGCGAGATTAAGATATCCTCGATGCTGAAATTGAATAGTTCTCAAGTTTTAATGTTGCCGGTTTTCCTCGCTCGATAGGCAACGTAATGAATTAATGCACTTGATTAGATTAGCGTAATATCAATAAAGAAAATCCATTTCCTGTTAGATTTTAATTTCTTTCAAATCTTGGCTGGATAATTAATCCACAAATGTGGAATATAAACCTTTAATACTGTATCATATTTAATAGAATATTTTAATTCTAAAATTAAAGAGATGGTATGTATATTATATAAAATTTCAATCGGTTTTAAAGAGGAGTGTATGAAGTTGTAATATAGAAATCTTAATTTTGACGGAAGAAACGAGGAGAGGGGTCTGTCAGGATCGGAGGAACGCGGCCGCCGTGATATTATGCAGGATGGGGCGGCAGGAAACGGTGTAACGTTGGTCGCGGTGCCTGTACACGAGGGTGGAATATGCTTAACGTTAATTTGTACGATAAAGGAATTATTGATTTTTACTTAGGCTGCTCGGTGAGAGAGGTCGGAGGGGCGATGAAACGTCGCTTTAAAGTGGAGGTAGTAATGAGACGCCCTCGACGCGAACGACGTTCCTTCATTCATTCGAGCTGTCTCGTAATTCTTTAAAAATTCTCCTGACTAAACAATCCGTCGCTCTCTCGCTTTATTCTAAATATCTGTAATAAACGAAACTGTTGATATTCCACGCGCGTTACACTGTAACGGAAGCGGGGAATTAATTTTAATGTTCATCCTTTTTATTTTTGTGAGACGCTTTCCCTTCGGTGAAACTCTTACATTTTAAACAAGAGGCTACTTAAAGGTTTCCTCAAAATGGAAATACGTTTCGCCGAAGTTTTGCGCCTAGCTCTTTCAAAGTTTAAATTGATTCAAGTTTGATAGGTTTCGCCCGCGTTTCTTTTAATAAAGAATTCCATGCAAAATGTACCAATAAATACTTGCAACTCAAAAATAGCTTTCCTCAATTTCCTCATTCGTCATTCCGTTTCCAAAATGTGTTTAGAAATATTTCTATAAAGATTCGCAATTTACTAATTGGTAACTTTTTTCTTTAAAAAGAGGTCGATAAACATTTTATTTAAAGTTGAAAGCAGTCACACATCGAGAGTGTACGCGTTCGGTGCGGCTGGGAAATTCGGAGTAATAGGAAAACTCCTGAGCGGAAAAGAAGTTCAATCTAGCTAGAACCGAGGGAAGAGAAGCCTGGAAAAGCTCTTTTGACTCCTTTGATTCCGACTCTGGGCTCCACCCCCAACCCTTAACGGGGGTTCCTCGCCACCGCCTTCTAAATCTTTTTCCAACCCTCCGACGTCTACGTCGAGTCGTGAGAGAGGATTCCAAAAGTTGGCTCGCCAATCTACCCCGCGGCCGCGTCTGGGTCAGTCTCGAAAAATCTCACCCCTATCGCACAGAAGGAACCTGGCAAGGTTTTAACCACCGCGCAGGGTGAAAGGGAGGCGTCCGTCTTCTGCTTGCGGTTTTTCACGGGCCCGAGACCTTTTGCCGGGGTTTCAGCCGCGGATGTAATGGATAACCGGAATTTCGTTTGAGCAGGCTGAAAGGGATTAACTTTGAAGAAGTATCGGTAGCGAGCTAGCAAACTCTGTTTCAAGACGGCTGACGCTTGCCTTAAATTTTGCTTTTAATCATAACAACACAAATTAGTCTGTTTATTAAATCAAGAAAGTAGAAATTCATGTTGACAACTGAATTACGATAAAAATTTGATAACTATCAACGAGGTGTGATCGCATTTTATAGTATTTGTTAAATTATATTTAGTCCCAAGGATGATGCTATATATTGAAGTACGGTAATGATAAATAACACCTGACTACGTAAACAATCTGCACTTCCACAAGAATACAGGTACACCTGCACGGATCATTGTACGCGATCTGCGAACAACAAAGCGGGACCGCTTCCTTTCAAGAGTCTCTCGATTCCCGTCAAAGGAAAACACGCAACAACCCCACGTCCCGAGTCTACCGTCTTCAATCATTTCACAAAAGCGCATCCCCGTCCTCTCTCACTTCCAGCCGTGTTTGTCTCGTTATCCACCACCTTTTCATCTAACGTTGCCCTACTGATCTCTATACGTACTTCATCAATTCAATCGTATCGTTATTGATCAAATATTCCATACGAAAATATGTGACATCACGTTGTATAGTCTCTATTAACGTAATATGATTTGGGATAGAACGTGAAATCAATACTAATATAATGTGGATATAAGAGTGTAATATACACATGATTAGTATGAGTTTTTAGTCCCAATGACTTTACAACAGAAAAATACTGTATCTTTGCTTTGAGAGCGAAAAAATGGAAGTGAATGGAAAATTAGCGAGACGTCCCCATTATCAGTAGGTCAACGAAGTACTAACCAACTTTTCCAGAGTTATCTTTAAAAGGTCACGTCGTCGAGGGAGTGACGGGGCTGGCCACGGCGAGAAAGCAAGAGAGAGAGAAGGAGAAAGAATGGGGTTTGGAGGGTGAGAAACGTCGTCAGTTTGAGCAAAGAAATAATGAAACTTCGTGCCAGGAAAGTGCTCGCTTTATTGACAAGAGGGCCCAGGAGAACGGGTCCGGGAGGCTAGGCGCGACGAGGGAAAAAATATTGCTTCCATATCCGCGCTTGGCTGTCTATCGATTCTCGACGAGTATAAAATACTGCGATTCCGTCCGACGCCGTCGCCTACTCGACGGAATAAATTTGCGATCGCCCGGGTAAAAACGAGGCGAGCGAACGCTCGCGGGAGGGAAACAGCGGCGGAAGAGGAATAGAGGAAATGGAAAAGGCGAGGCGGAAAGGCGAAAGGCGGAAGCGATGGAATTTTTCAAATTCATTCTACTCTTTCCTTTCCTCGCTTGTTTCTTCACCAATATTATCTGACGTTTAATTAGATACCATAAATGGCTGTGGAATTTAACCTTTGCTCGCCTAGATGAATTTCTTCCCTTGCGATCACAGTTCGTTTGACCGATGCTTTCAAGAACTACGTCTACCAAAAACTGTTCGCACGCTACTAAATTATAGCAAATGCTCCAATTTCTATTCACTGGCTTATTTTCTATGATTTTACATTAACTTAAACTTTTTAATCAAGTATCTTACTATGACATTCGATGATTTCATGAGTCGGGGAATGAAATAAATGAACAGATGATGTTTCTTTAATTCCCACATAAAATCGTCTCTGTAGAAGAAGGGTGAGTATCAAAATTCAAACGGAGAAGGGGAAAACCCTTTTCCTTGGGTGAATCGAGCACGGAAAAGGATCCTTTTCTTTGACGACTGGGGGATCATTACAGGGCGGCTGATTGCCGGGAATCTTGTTAGAGGTTTCGTTTGAATAATCGGCCGATTTTCATGACTCGATCATCGCGTAATGACGCGTGGAAATCCAGCTCCCTCCGACTTACACAATAATTCCCAGTGTCTATCTCCTTGGAAGCATGACGTTACAAACAATTCTACGTTAAATATCCATTTGCTTATTAATCAATAAAATATATCGCTTTCTCACTTTTCTATCAACAAATCTTAATTTTGAAGCAAAGAAACAACTATTAAAATTCAACTGAAGATAACCATTTTGGAAAAGTAGAAATTATAAAAGCAAGATCAATATTCTTTTGGAATTTCCGATCATAATGATAATAAAACTCAGCAAAATTCAAAGATAGTCTGGAACGCATTTGAAAATAGTTGCAAATGTAATTTTGTCGCCTCCTACTTTCTCATGCCGATAGCACAAGAAAGAGACCGAATAAGAGGAACGAATAAAACGCGTATCGAGGCAGACACAGACTAGGCAGATCAATCTTCGCTTCTTTTCCCGGCGTACACGTATCTATACATATGTGTGTGTGTGTGTGTGTGTGTGTGTGTGTGTGTGTGCGAGCTCCACCCCCACCGGCCGTTTCTTCTTCCGGTCGCGTCCCGAACCAGAGAGACGAGAACACACGCACGCGTTCCGTAGGAAAATATATTCCCTCCTACGGGACGGATACACGCTGGTGCGAGCGGATCCGCGTTCTCCGGATTTATCGAGCGTGGCCCACCGTGCCATTATTTCAGGGATTACCCCCGGCGAATTTTTCACAGGCTCGTAGATCGTTCTTCGACGCGAAGGAAAAAATGCAAAGGAATGGCGGCTGAGGAGGGTCGAGAGGTTCCTCGGGGAGAGAAATTTCGAGTATACGGGATCCTAATCGGCTTTACTTTACGGAGTCAATCTCTTTTCGGTCTCCTTTTTCCGTCCGAAGTCTAGTCTGGAGGTTTTCCGCTCCGCTGGAATCGTCTGCCGCGAACATACGCGACTCCCGGCTCCTTTAACGAGCCGCGTGGCACCGTGTCGATAAGATTGTTTGCTCGGCGGACGTTCGTTCCGTGTCGCGCAAAGGACTTCCTAATTATCAGACCTTATCAAGGGCCTACGTGCCCCGATATGCAAGGTAAACGTAATAGTTTTCGCGCTGGGTCTGGGTTGGAACGTTTACTTGGATGGTTTAACAGGCGTTCATAAACGTAAAGGTTTAAACATTTGGTTTGGAGATCGTTTTACGTCTTCGCGTTTCAGGGAAAGATATTCAACACACTTCTTTTAGTTTTTATGAAAATGAAGAACTCGATTCGAGTTCCACCGGAAAAATCGAATCTCAGGCGCGGTGCACGAAACCCGAAAGAGACAGGCGTGGTCACGAGATTCTCTCGAATATTTCAGGGAAACGGCGAAGAAAAGAGCAGAGCAAGAGAAACGGAAAAAAAGCGGGCGCCGCGTAGGAAACCTGGAGAAACACGGGGCGAAGGAAGAAAGAAAACATGCGAACGCCGAGGTAGAGAACGACAGATGAGGAAGAGGGTAGCAGCGAGGGGTGGTTCGGTGTTCCCGGGGGCGAAAGTGGCGCGGCGTCCTAATGCGATTCCGATATCGGCCCGGACATCTCGTGAGCCGACTACAGCTCCTGTTTCCCCGCCCCCGTCGCGTCGCCCTCGCCCTCGCCGGATAACGTCGGAGAGAGACGGCCCGAGGAGCGGGTGGGTGGGCCGTGAAAGCGAACAGGGCTCCCCCGTAAGGGCGGGGTGGCCCGGGTGGCTAGAATGGGCCGATATGTATGCCGTGGGCGCACCGCGCTGCCACTCTCTGCCGCCATCTTGGAATCGATGTCGATCAAGCGGAAGGAAGCAACTTCTGCGCAGCTCGGGGGTGAAACTCGCCCACCTACCACCCTCTCTCCTCTACGTGTGTGCGCGCCCCGACGCATATATTCCACCCCCGAAGCCGTTGCCTCCTACGTCGTCTCGTCTCGTCTCGTCTCGTCTCGTTTCGTTTCGTTTCGTTTCGTCTCGCCGTCGACCACCCCCCGTACAACGGCACGTAAGCAGCGACCGCGTGCGTGGCCTCACGCACGCAACTTGCTTCTGCGTGGATTTCTTCTCCGTCGACGAAAAAATGGCGTCTCCGACTTTCGGATGTTCTTACTTCCAAGAGGGTTACTTGTTCGAGGGTGTGAGCAGGTTGAATGCGATCGCATTTCCGAGTTTCAAAAGTTTAAAGATATTCGGGACGGAAGAGGAATTGCGAGGGGCTCGCAACAAAGAGATTCTTTCCCTCCCGTGACACGACAAGAATATGTTCTTATGCTCAAATTCGTAATCTCAATCTTCACGCTTTTTATAAATAAAAAAGCAACCATAGAATTTTTACTGAGACAAGAAACGTCGTGTGGATTATTTTTGTAAAACGAGTAAAAGACAGGAGTGGTATTAGAGTCAGAATTAATAGGTAGGGTGAAGTAGAAGAGTTGTTGATTTATGGAATTGTAAGTCGAAAATGAATAATGTCGTAGTAGCCCGTGTTAAGGTTGCTTCTGGAAACTAGAAATCTGAGGATATTCTAGATTTTGCAACCGGTATCTTCTCCATGACTCGTGGAAGAATAATGTGATTTATACATTATGGTAGGTGTACACGCGATTCCTTGCTACTCTGGCCAGAAAAAGACGAAAGAGGATTTCGTGCTCCTTGTATTTTATTATGTGAGTCAAGCTTCTGTTTTCAATAAATTACTCCAATAATTTATTCATCATACTTAATATAGGGAATGCATAAAGACTCGTTCATTGACTACTTACAGAATGATTAAAATGCATCGGAATAATTAAAACAAGAAAATAGGAAAGCTACATTGAGTCGTAGAAAAAATGATGAAAAATTCTGTACATGATAATTAGATTAGAAACAGTGCACACGTGATTAATCTCCGTGCAAGTACCATCGAGGGAATGAGCCGGTTCGAAGCGGAAGCGGAGTCGGGTAAGGAAGGAGCGGCGGTAATAAAGCGGGCGAGAAAATAATCGAAACGGGAAGCGAGCTCGGGGCTTAAGGGTAAATTCGGTCAGTGTGCCCCGTGGGCTGAGGAGGAATACGAAGTTGAATGGCTCGTGACCTTGGCCCCGAGGCTGCTAGCCTGGGGTTGGCAAGGTAATTAAATGCCACGGACGAAAGGGAGGGAGAGAGGGAGGTTCGGTCGCTATAACCGGCAGGATAGAACGAAGGGTATCCAGGGGGATGAGGCTAATTGCCGATGCAAGGAAAACCATCCCCTCCTGCCATCTCGGTGCCACGCCGCGGCAGGATCTTTCAAGGTGCTCATCCTTCGGATTATACCCACCGTCTTATTAACGACCCTCTCCCGCTTTCGGGTTCAAGCTCTCTTGGATCAACCGTTAATTCTTCACAGACAGTTCTTATGTACTGAGTCAATAAAAATAGTTATTTGAAGTATCTAATAGATTATTTGTCGAACTCGTCCGGATTCTTCTATTAAATGATCATCGGATAAATTTGTATAGAAATTAACGACGTCTGATCATTGCATAACGGGCATAACGGGTTGTAACGATAAGTGTTTCGAGAATGCAAACGCGAGAGCTTTGGAAGCAGAACAATCGGCCGCAGGAAGTTCCCTTAACTCTTTCGGAAACAAGTTCCATAGGAGCAAAGTCCGAGTAAACGATAGTTGCTCTACCGACGCGATGGCCGGGATAAGGTTACGCGTGACGGGGAACCACTGTCCCGGAAGTAGCCCAGTTACAAATTAGCATCCAAGGATTGCCCTTGGCGTTGCTCTCTACCGTCTCTCTCGAGCCATTCAACGATCTCTCTCTCTTCCTCGATCTCGTTGCTTCTCTCTCTCGCTCCACGTTCCTCGTTGGGCTCGTTCCCTTTCCTTCTGGGTTATTAAAGAAAGCCGCCTTCGGGGTCAGGTCGGGTTAGGTCAGGGCGGCAGGGAATAATGAGCGGGGAAAAGTTAAACGAGAGTATTTTTTACCGAGAGGAAAATTACGCTCGTCTCTCCGGCCCTCCGCGCCACGGCGTTCGTAGTAAAAGCGGAGAAGGCCACGTGGCCAGGACGGCCGCGAAGAGAACCGGAAGAGCGACGGAGAGCAGCGAACGGAGACGCGCCGGCCTTAAAAGAGGGACGGGGACAGACGCGGCGAGGAGAAGAAGAAGGAGGGAATTGAACGAGAAATCCAGGGGTTGGAGGTCTCCGGGTGCCGCGAAGGGGGGTTGTCTTCCATTCATTACCGCCGGTTACCCCTTAATGGAATCTTCGTGTCCTCATCTTTTCGCTGTCCTCCCTTCGCCGCCGCCGCGCCGTGGTAATTTCTGTTTCGCCGAACAAGAAGTCATTTGTACCCCCCGCGAGACCATTCAACTTACAACCCAAGGCTTGTAGTCGCCGCTCTCCTTAATTTGCCCTATTTCCCTCTCACCACCGTTCATTTCTCTCCTTAACGCGATAATTTAAGTGACCCTGGACGACCCGACGCGACGGTGAGCAGGAAATTCTTCCATCAAATACAAAAAAGATTTCTTAATCTCGGTTAAGAACTCTCCATTGATACAGGAAAACGATCATAAAACAGGGTTGTTAAATTGATACTTGAAATCATGATATTAAACATGCAACTATGAAATCAAGATAAGATCCAGTATATGAACGGCAATTAATAAAAACTCTGCAAGGATAAAACATCTAATGACACTGCAACGAATCACCGTAATTTCCTCGCGCATTCAGTTTCGAAACGAAAGGAGGAACGAAACGGGAGGAGAGTTACGCCAACGGCACGGTGCTCGGTAGGACAAAAACGGCGGTGAGAGAGAGAGAGTGAGAGAGACGGCAAAACACGAGAAGGGCAACGGGGAGGCAGTCAGGACGGCGTTATACCTACTCTTTGAGGCACAGAATATCAAATTATTCTGCATAAAGGATGACACAGGTCGATGGTAATAAACTGACTCGGGGAAATAATGGCATAACGAGCATAAAGTGGGGTCCGTCCGCTCGCGCAGCCGGCGAGCAAAGAGGCGGAAAAGGGGTTGAAGGACCAGGTAGGCCCATTATCCCCGATGTGTGTTCGTGTACACAACAGGGTGTCTATAAATGTTTCGGAGACTCTCTCTCTCTCTCTCTCTCTCTCTCTCTCTCTCTCTCTCTCTCTCTCTCTCTCTCGCGGACCGGTAATTTATTCGGGAAGTCACCCGCCACCTGAGTAACGTGAGAACCCGAGACCGAGATGCATCTGCATGCAGATGTCGATCCCATTTCGAACGATCTCACCCTATTTTCTTTTTTTGTAGTCCTCCTGTTCCTAGAAATTATACTCGGATCTTAATGAGTATATATAAGCAATTGCAGCAAGCAGGACATTTCGTTGAAGTATCAGTCTTATCACGTTTGAGAACATTTAGACAGTCCTGGTTGTAAAGTGGAACCGTGGAGGATTAGAGCATCGCGTGACTAACGCGTTCTTCTCCCATGGAATGCGTTGCGCACAGGGTGAAGAGATTAGGTTTCTTCGGATGGATAGGCCCGTCTGGTGTCCGCGAGATAGGGACATGGGAAAGCACTCCTCCTTTTCGCATGTAGATTTTACGGAACGCCCGAGGGATCCCCGAGAAGAGAGACCGAAAGGGTTGGAGCTTCGATACGGATAAGGGTTAAGATATACGCGTGGGAAGACGGTTGTCTGGAGTTTTTCGAGTCACGCCACGTGTTCCGTTCCTTCCACCGACGGATCAATCCGAAATGCCTCTCTTTTTTATCTATCTCTTTTATTGTCATTTCCGCTTACTTCTCAGATTGAAATTTAATAAAAACGAGAAGTTCCCAAATAATTTGGTGATTTAATTAAATATTATCGATCTATATTATAATTAAGTGTAACTGTTATGCAATATTTTATTGAAATTAAACACGTTACTATGCTTGGTTTAATTATTTTTCTTTGAAAAGATTGATGTAAGGCTAATTTTTGTCACGAATCTTTCAATGTTTCTTTCTTAAACGACTCGCAACACGACAGAATTAATAATTCGATATGCCGAAACGACAGAGGACGGATACGGTGTTTGTCCGGTCGTACAACAGTTCCGTGCCGTGTTTGACGGTACTGTTTGCTGAGGGTACGTTTACACGCGACGCTAACGTCGTTAGAAAATGTGACAAGGTATACATACACACGAGCCCCGGTGCGAGTGCCCTTCCCCACGACAAATTTACACGGGTACTTAAAAGTTTCGGGCCAAACACGAAATGAAATCCAACAGAGCAACGACTATGATACGTCTTCCGTTCTACAAATATTTTTCGACCCTTCAAAATGTTATTTACAGCAGATCATGACCTATCGCTTAAATCAAAATGTACTTTGATTCCATCAAAAATATGATATAAAATCCAGCACTACGAAAATATCATAAAATAATACATGAATAATAGTCATCTTTAAAATTGCATTTTCTATGTATAATTTTTCAACGACACTGATTTGATCATTGGTCCTTGACCATGAGACTAGGCAACGAAACACGCTTCGAGTGGGACGCGATCCCGTTGGGCGCAAGCAGGATACGCGGGAATTAAACTTGATGACTCAATATAGTTCAAATGGGAATTAACCTACTCGGGTTCTCGGCCGATGGAAATTAGGCTTGACCCTCTACGGTCAGAGGTCGGGACATTCACAGCTGAAGCTGTAGTAAATACTTTTACCGTTCAGGCCAGGAAATGCTCAGCTTGGTCAATTCGTTTCATTCGCATACTGACACTCCTCTCGTTCATTCATATTATCTCGCATCAAAGTAAAATAAAATTCATACTCGATTAAAATCTCATAATTATGCTCGAGGTACTTCACATCTCTTTCTACGATTGTGAAATCATTGACAGAGTCAAACGAGTGTTCCTCAAAAAAAAAAAATCGTAAGACACGTTTCCGACGTTCGGTCAGAAATTGCATTCGGTTCAGGTTTTCATATCGAGGTTTGAGGATCGAGACGAGGATTCCTGCGGGACTTTTCTCGACAGCGCGGTGCCGTTCCACGATTAGGACGCGGCGATAAGGCTAACGAGCCACCGAGCTGACGATAAACCGTTCAACGGTGCTCATTAACGTGCGCTGTCTCGCGTCGTAAACTTTTCAGGTGTCTCCGTACATCCTCGCGATATCTGTGATGCCGAGAGGTCGACCCGCGAACGGGTAGATCGTGATAACCGGTTGAAATACCGCCGTTTTCGGCGTGCCGCGATAACTCCTATTGGCCGATCAAACGGCGAACCCTTCCTTCCTCCGTTTCTCACCGGACTCCCCTTTCTTCCGACGAGATCTCGATTCGACTCGACTGACGTAACTTCCACCGTGATCCATGCCAGTGATCCTCTCATTCCTAAACCCTTCTCTCTACGTTATCTCTTTAGAAACGTACAAGGATGCGCAGGTAATATATTTTTCCTATTCGTTTTCATTATTTTTTTTTTGATAAATTCATATCGTGTGAAACTTTAAGACAACGGATCGATTTTTTCGTCGATCCCAATTTTACTTGGAAGACAGTTCGGATTCTCAGGTGAACTCTCGCTCGGGGAAACTTCGACTCATTAATTTTCCACGGCATTCGTCCTTCTCCCGTTCGCGCCATTCCACTTTAATCTCCGCAAACAACGATTCCCACCCCTCACCGACGCGCTTTCTATCCGCTTCTCTGTTTACGCGGCCGTCCTCCCATTCACTCGTTCCCAAGGGTTCCGCGGGAGGCCTCAATAAAGGCTTTGTAGACGGAAGATTGCAACAACTTCAATATCCAAGGGTCAAGTGACCGGAGGAACAGCGATCGCTGAAGACTGACCTTCGTGGACGAACCAACAGAGTTCGATAATCTCTCGCTATTACGTTACATCACGGATTTATCGAACTTGAATGAAGACGAGGTCAGGAGCAAGCTCCTTAAGGGATAATGGCTTATCTCGAGCACGCCTCGAGAAACGGGGGAAAGTTTATCAGACAGAACATCGCATCTTTTCATTTGCGGTCTCCTTCTTTACAGACGTGTGCACACAATTTCATACTATAAAATTCATCTGAAGAATATTATGTCGTATCAGTCTGCTAATTATTGATTGCGATTTAAATCAATAGATAGAAGATTCAATCATTTGATTCAAAGTCAGCTTCGTTATAGACACGCACAGAACTGTTTCGTATACATCGAATTACATCTACTATTGCAAAAATCATCAGGAGAGAAACCTGTCGTCTTCATTTGTCTCGTGACCACTCAAGCCTAACTTCAATCGTTTTTTTATACAGCAGATATGTATTTGATTGACAAGCGATTTGTAATAACCCTGCGTTATATAATGACCGATGATTTCTTCAACGTTTCCTTTTTGCTATAAAACCAGTTTTCAGCTTGCAAGCCACGTCGAGTATCACGCACGTGCGAATTACGTTGACGTTATTAGATACCACTTTTTCCTTTTATTTATTAATACCGTGAGCAAAGAGAAGACTTAGATATATTTTTGATGTCACAAACACGATGAAAACCATGGAGATGCGAAGTGGACGAAATGAAAATTGCTTGCCTGTATTACAATATGAAAATCTCTATTCTCTTTGATGTTAATCAAATAAAAATTAGACTTATTATCCAAGAAACATTTTTTAATTTAAAAAGGAAATTATTAATCATGCATTCCGTAAAAAAATTTATGAGACTGACACATGTTCAGGTATTGTTTTTGGACTCATTCCTATATGAAAACATTGGGCTATCGTTTTTCATGAATCAAATAAAAATTATTTATCACACGTGTTTGAAGATAATCTCAACAATAAATCATGTGAATAATAACCTTCCAACGGGCAGAGGAACGAAGGATCGTACACCTGTTCGAGGAGTTCGCAGGATAGATATTAAAGAGAAACTTCGAGGCGCCGGTTTTCGAGTTCGGCGATCAATTCCAGGTAGACGAAGCGCGCGGGAGGAAATTATGGCCAGAGGGTGATAAAGGATCGTCAAGTTAATTCCGAAGCGGAGTCGTTGCGGGTACGATTCACCGAAAGGGTAAACCCGCGAGGAGGGAATCTCTCGACGTTTCGGAACTCGTTCCGTGAAGTTCTGAAGACTCGAGTCACGTGTGCTTCGTGCAATTACCGCGTCGGACATAAACCGTGGACCTATCAACCTTGTCCGACCAGTCTCTAATTATACATCAACTATGTTGAAAAGCAAACGTGGCCCGTCACAATAAAACGGACCGGAGCGAGCAGGTTCTCCGAGGCGCGAGCGAGACAGGATTTTCTGCAAGAATGAAACTGAGAGACATGATAGCGCAGGAAGAGGAAAAAACTAAAGAACTATCAACCTTGTCCAATCAATCTCTAATTACACTGCACGTCGACTTGTATGTGGCAAGCGAGCCCAGCGATGCTAATAACGAAACCGACGAGGCAGAAAGCAGGTTTTCTTCGTGATTCCTGTACAAATTTAACCGAGGAACAAGAGTAGAAACATAAAGAAGAACGGAAAAGATGGGGCAAGATATGTAGCAGGAAGAAGCGAGAATGGAGTGAGCGAGACGAGAACAAGACAGGGGAAGAGAGAAGACAGCGTCGAGTCCCGGGGTCGGATCTGTGTGCGGGCCAAGCGTGAAAGAAGAAAGAAGCCGGTGCAGAGAAGAGGGAATGATGAAAAGAGCGATGGGAGATTGGGAGGTATATAGCAGCAGAGGAGAAGCTGCTGGCTGGATGGCTGGATGGCTGGATGGCTGGCTGGCTGGCTGGGTCTTTTCTGGGTAGTGGTGGTGCCGGTGGTTATAACAGCGACACTGGGTGGTAGTAGTGGCTCACGCAGAGGGAAAAAGAAGAGGGAAAAGAGGTGGAGGTTGTGGAAGGCAGCGGGCGAAGGAGGAGGAAAGGGGTCGGAGGAGAGACTGTACTAAGAAAAGCCGACACACGGGGTGGCTGGGAGCAGTGCAGATCAATGCCAGCCAGCCAGAGCCAGCCAACCGACCGACCCAACCCTTCCGAGTCTACTGCTCTTCAGTTCCCTAACCCTTTACCCCCTTTTTTCCACCACGACTCCGGCGGACTCACCCGGAGATAAAACACGAACGGCTCCGCGAACCACCCCCGCTCATCCTTTCCTCCCTCGTCCTTCTACTCCGCTATCTTTCTTCCTCTGCTCGTCTCTTTTCCTACGCCGACTCGCGTTTTCCCTCTGCTCGTCCCGTTTCCTCGCGCTCTCTTTTTCTCGTCTTCTTTCCTCCACGCTCGCTCGTTCGGTTTCCTCGTACACCACGTAACACACGTACGGACGAGTAACTCGGTACCAACACCGATGAAAAATAATAGCTGCGGCTGTTGTAGCCAAGGCGTAGGGAGAAACAGAGAGGGAGGATGCATCGGCGTAAACGCACTCGAGACGGAATTGCTGCACGGGCACAGCCTCTGCCTTCCCTTTGACGCTTCGAATGCCGTGCATTTCAACGAGTTGCCTGCTTCCTCCCGATTTGTTCCGTCGAAACGATTTTTTTCGGGGCAACAACGCCACCCACTGCCCCCTCCCAGGACTCTATACCCGATCCTTTGACTTCGAATGATCCTCCTCGAGCCTCCAAGAGATATGATGCGAAAATCATTTCTTAAAATTATGTTTGCGCAATAGACTGATCGTGAAGTATAACTAATTTAGTATGATACCGGAGTGTATAAAATTTCTTTAAGACCTGAGATAATAAATATGATATCAAGATCTTTTACACCGACGTTCCGCCTTGTTCCTCTAAAAAATTCAACCCCGACCATCGTAAACCACCACTGACCCGCGTTCAACGATAATTTAATAGTCGAAACTTCCGTCGTTTGCCCTTTTAAGAGAAGCTTCGAAATCTTTTCTGTTCATCTAACATCTTAAGAAGGAAAATTCTTAACAACACTGAATCTCTGCTGTATCATCGTTTACGTAAATAGAACCACAAAATATTTTACATAACCAGCTCTCTCTTTTTTCACTCGTATTTTTAAGGAAATAAAATTCGAGCCAAGTGCGTGATTTATATAAAATGAAGTTTGTTTAAATAAAACGTGTAAGCCTGGCCGAGGTGAGGAGCAAGGAGGGAACGGAACGCAGGGATGAAACGCCTCTCGCAATCTGCCAGGAGTTACTTTCATGTTTCTACAGAGTGGCGGTGGCGCGGTCGCATATAAAACAAATTAATCTCGTTAGGGGGAGCGTCTACCTTCGACCTTCCGCCTTTCAGATCCTTCCGCCCCGCTCGAACCCCCGTCCGCCGAGCCTCTCGGCGACTATTTGACGGCAGATCCACCGACTTTGCTTCTCTTTTATCTTAATTCGTCGTCTAAATGAGAACCGAGTCGCGGTTATCGCGGTTCCAGAGAGGAAAAAAAAAGCGGGGGCTGACTTCTTCTTGAATCGGGACGACTCTTGGAAAATCCTGTTCACCGACCGACTCGCCGGTCGCGTTTCACTTTTCACAGCCACCCCTATTCCTCCGTCGTTCCCTTTTTTTTTTCTTTTCGTTCAACTGGAAGATATTCTCGCTTAAGTGAACGTGCCTGGTCTTTGAAGCGAGTGTCGCGAGCTTTAAATGTTTCAGATAAAACGCAATGGTAGTAACCGCGTGGAAGTGTCTCTGTGTGTCGAGTTTTTACATTACTTAATTACTTTTTCGCATCCCGAACCGAGAGAGTGACTTTAGATAATCAAATCTGACACGAATATCGTGTTTCATGTTAATTTTTTAAACGCACACTTGTACGATACTCCTTAGATTCAGTAGAACAGGTCTAAAATTTGTCTGACCAGATACTGCAGTAAATCTGATGAATCTATGGCATAAAAGACTCTTGATAGTTCTCCTATCGTCAATAAATGTATAAGAACATGTTTACTGTCAAGTTTCCGAAGTTTGATTCTGCTAACGAGCTTCAAGCTTGACGATTGAAATGTTCGAACGAAATTGTCAATTCGAGCCGTTCAGCCGATTAAAATCCGAAGTCTGGCGAGGACGGGCAAGGCAAGGGTGGCACCGGGAATGAAAAACTTGGGAAAGCTCGGGGGAACGTTGGGTGGGGGTGATGTCCGCGCCGCGAAGAAAACTCGCGAGCGTACGCGTGTGTGCGAGGGGTATCTCGCGAAAGGGTGTCTCGCGATGGGCGCATGCGCCTATGTGGGCGTCAATACGGTTCGCACACGCTCACCCTTTCCTCCGTGTCCTTTGTCACACGCACACAACCGGGCGTCCACGTGCACGGGCGCGCGCACACACAGGTGCGCGCACGTGTTCACCGACGAAAAGAAAATACCGTGCCGGACGGCAGGCCTTCCTTTTTCCCTTTTTACGGGCGCGGGCGTAGCGAGCAAGGCGAGCGGTTTTACTGCTCGAATAAATAGCGGTTCGATGCTCGCGCGAGGTAACAGCACGGAAATTTCGCGAGCCCGGGACCGCGTCGCACCGTTGCCTCGGCCGGATAATTAATTAAACGCTTACCAGACCGACTTCACTCGTCTCCCGGTGATTTTCTAATTAAATTGTTTGCGCCAAATATTTTCAGAAGATCGGCAAACCGATCGCTTCAATATAATACATCGTTCCTCTCTTTAAACGCTGTATTCAAGAAGAATCGGTTCGCTGATTCACAGTCGTTTTCAAAATACAGATGATCAACGATTTCAATATAAAAAATGATTCTTCTTCATGCCAGTATCGTTACAATATCAATATTCGCAAAAAGTGAGGAAGGTCGATTCCCTTTCATTAATTCATGACCAAAGTTGTTCGATCCGCACGACCTTGGCAATGAGAACCGGCGGCGCCGAACAATTCACCGCAAAACTCGAACTCTTCGTACCCACGGAATGGCTCGAATTACCCGGGCAAGTTGGACCGCCGGTAAATGACCGCGGCTGGATGAACACGGACGCTCGCCGGCCGGGGGTGTGTTGGTGACAATCCGCGTGGCTCCCATGTAAAGTTAACGAGGCAAACTTTCGCATGAATACGAAAGTGGGCCGACCTCGGTTGCTGGAGGATGTGCGTTTATATTTAAGGCGCGGCCCCGTACTGGCTAGATTGCATGGTTATGGCGTTAATGCGCTCGCGTGATGCCCCCGTTGCGTTTGATTAAGAAACACAACCATGGAAATTATACTTTGTCATAAATCAAATCTCTCTCTGCTCGTATACCGTTCAATTCGCAAACTTCCTTAGCAATTTTATAAATCGTAATTCGCACTCTCGTTTTATGCACAGGGATAGAAACAAAATATGAATTTTGTATATTCAGTGAAGTGAATCTCTGTTTTTACTCATTTTGTTTACAAAATTCATATTTTGTTTATCCCATGAAGTAAATCTGTTTTTCGTATTTCAGGCACATATTAATAAAATCAATAAATCGCTTTTATTGTTTCGTTCTACATTGAAAATATTTCCTTTCCTCATAGTCGCGTTATGGAATACGTTTAATTTTTTAAAACGGTTCGACCCCCTCTGGATTTCGACCCTAAACGGTTAAGAGCAAACGAGGAGGGAAAGCGCACTGGTGCTCGATGAATCGGAACCGTTAGATTCGCGTGACATATGCTCGGCGAGCGTGAAAACACGTCCGTGTGCGGGCGCGTGCAGCAGCGCAATAGTGGAGGCCTGGACGCGTTTCTAACGAGCCGGCATGACACTGAGAAGTGAACGCGGGTAATTGCTCCAGAAAACAATTAGCACGGCCTAACGATTAATTCCCGTCTCGAGCTTCAGTTTCTGCGAATGTGAAGGAGGGTGAAAGATATGGGTGGAAGTTTGAAACTGCTCGAGGGTGAAACGTCTCTAGAAACTTTGCTTCCATGTGTAAAAGCACTTTCAATGACTATTCGATATTTATTTCATTGTATTCAGTATTCAAACGTATGTTCGTCATTAAAAAATAGTCGAATGTCTGACATTTTTAAATACTGTCGAAACGATGGAGTTAAGAGAACGTTGGTGAAACGGTGGAAACGTGGCCACGCGAGTAACGTCTTACGCACATCCTTAATTAACGCGACTGACGGAAATTAGAATTGAAAGAGCGACTCGTTAAATGTTAATTACTTTAAGAACGCGGCGCGGTTTCCATTGTTAGCCTGGTACACAAATCAAGAGGAGGGATCAACGGTTTTCATATGAGTTATGCTAGCGAGGTGAACGGTGCCGCGCGCCTTAATGGATTAAGAGCGAACGGGGCTTGATTAATGTAAATCCGTGTCGAGCAATTTCATCATAATAGAAACAAAAGGAACAGAGGAAACTCTCGCTGTCTTCTTCTTCTTCTTCTTCTTCTTCTTCTTCTTGTCTCTCTCCGCGTTTCGTTTACCTTTGTACTTACTCAGCACGCGCGGAATAAATCCCAGCGAGCGTGGAACAATGGCCAGTAGGTGTATTTTTGTTCGGTGCATTACCATAAGTCGATCGTGTCCCTCTTTCTCAATGGGAAGCTGACGACGTCGAAAATGGAAGGAAGAGGAGGAGATGTTAAGAAATCGCCTACCCATTATTTCTAAACGAAACGTGGGTGAAGAAAATTTACACTTTGTATTGACAACTATTTTTTGTTATATCAGAACGTAATATAATTTCGGGTAAAGATGCAGCGTTTTATTAATAGAAAGTGAAATGATATTTTATTATCCGAGAATAAGATTTAAGACTTATTTAGTAAAGTGTCCAGAAAAAGTAAGTCGAAACTTAAAGTTTCAGAACTGAAATCTCCGTAAGCTCGCGAAGGACACTGGGAGGAGAAAGTGTAAGGCAGGAGAGACGAGCTAGGATGAGGGAAAGGGGTGAAAGAGGAAGACGGACGGCGGCTGTGCAGCCGGGAACTTTTTAAGCAAATTAATCAATATCAACGAGAACGGAAGTTTACGCGCGGCGAGGGGAGAAAAAAATTCCGCCGTGGAACACCCGGGCGTACCTCGCTAATTTCTTTAAAGTAGTTTAGCAATTTATTATTTTCCAATTTTCTGCGAGCCGTCTCCCTTCATTCTATTTCGGTTCTCCTCTTCTATTCCATTTTCTTATCATTCAACGACCATAGAAAATCTGCCGCGAATTTTCGGATAAACGAAATCCACCAATTTATCTCCAGAATTACGCCGGCTTCTTCGTCATAGATGTCATAAAATGAAACGAGAAAAAGATATTGTATCTTCCGAATGAAACTGAAATAATTATACTCGGTTCGAACTGAACGATTCAATTATCCGTGCTGCGTAAAGATTGTGACCAAAGGATTTTAGATTTTCCTTCTGTGTTCAAATGAACTCGTGTGCGGAACCGTTTCGAGTAGGAAACTTGGATTCGTAACAGTTTGCGACTCGCTCGACCCTATCGCGGTCAAAGGGAACCCGATCAAACGCGCCGCGACGTCGCAAAACCGTTGGTGGGAAAAAAAAAATTTTTTCGACTCGTCCCACTTGGGCTCGGGACCCGCTTTCTCGGAACTTCCATTCCCGGCGAGTTTTTCCCGACTAACGACCGGCGATGTTTGAGCGCGGTAAAAGCCGGGGATCGCGCAGACGAGGCAAGTTTCGGCTAACAAGGGGCTCCCTGAAAGAGTAGGCAGGCACACCACGGCTAGGTATGTAAATCTCGTTTCACCGAGGTCGCGCCGGCCTCAACCTCTTCCACTCTCTTGGTCTCTCTCCTCTCCTCTATTTTCCAGTCGCTCTCTTTCGAGCGCCTCCAGCCGAGCCCAGTCCACCCCTGAGTCAGGTTCTTTCGCGGCAGCCAGGGGTTGGATTTTAACCCTTTTTCCAGCTATCGATTTTCAGCTCGAGACGAGAGGAGGGCCACCGGTGCCTTCGGCCACTCCGCGCGCTCTTCCACGCTCGACGACCACTCGACCGCTTCAACGGCCCCGAGACTCTACCCAGCCACTTGTACTACCCTCTCGCTTCCTTTTTTCTTTTCGCCTATCCCCGCGCCTCGCGGCTTCTTCTTGCCCCGTGCTAGCTCGAGTGGCTCGCCCCCGCAGGTGAGAGACTTTCTGCGAAAACGACCGTCTTCGATTGGGCCACTCCGCGAAAACGCTTGCCCAAGCGGATACGAGAGAAGCCTACATTTCGTTGCCTCACCGAGATACGACAGGTTGTGAGAACGTTAGCACCTACTTCTTAACACTGACTCTGACCAAAGGTTTTATGATTCGATACAATGTGCGAAAAATTTCGTTCGAAAATACGAAGATTCGTGGTGTTACGACAGATATTGCACGTATCCATTTTCAAATATCAGTAAAAAATTGAGTACGAAACTTAGAAATTCTGAAGAGCACGTCATTTAAAACCCACCCTATTTCGACTCCGCATCTGAACCGATCCATCGCTACCGAAACCCATTCTCTGTTGAAGGATTCCTAAAAAAAAAAAGACGCAGAGGTTCGCAGAATTCGCAGATCGGGACGATCAATCAGTCTCGACGAGAGATGCGAATTTCTTTTCTTCGCCGATAGTGTCGGCCTACGGACCGAGCCGAGGGGTCGAGAGGGGTTTATCTTTCGGCGATAGAACGCGTCGCGTCGCCTCTCTCGGTTGGCTGTTGGCCCTGAGACGAGACGCCTGTTCAACCGGGAACAGCGGGACGCGGGGGTGTTTGATTGATTGCCCAGGGTGGAGTCTAACACACGCCGCGAGGGTGGCTGACTTGCGCAGATTACACACGTACGACTTCCTCCCCCTTGTCCCTGAGGGGAGGCGGCACGTACGAAGATTTCCGCGAAGAAACGGAGGTCGCAGTTGGCCGGCTTCGCGAAATGGTTTCCCGACGACCGAAGAAACGAGAAAAATGTCCTCGCGAATCCATGTACTAAATGGAATTGCGTATGCACGCAAAAATAGGATTGGCACGTGATACTACATTCTCCTATAAATGCATGTGCATAATATTATATAA